>NW_026720457.1:0-9964 GCF_029784015.1 Lycium ferocissimum
TTCGTAAAAGGGGGTTTTAAAAGTTTACTTTTAAAAAATCGAGGGTTTAAGAATTGGCCCGACCCCCCAAAAAGCGATATGGGGACTTTCGTCCGGGCAAAGGATTTTTGAGGGGGTTTTCCTCTATCTCCCTCCGTTGACTAAGGGACCCCAGAAAGGAAGTTTGTGTTCGGATACGCTCAAATTACACCTTTTAAATTTTGAAAATGTGGACGTTGTCAAAATAGTAACCCAACAGGGGGGTCGAATCCCCAGAAATATGGGGAAAAGTTTATAAACAAGTATTATACAATTTTTGGGGTCCCGGGTGTTTTCCAGAAAAAAGGGTTTTATAGTTGCTTTGGTTCGTGGACTAATTTAAAGTGAGTGAAAATTTAAAGTTGTAAATATATGGGTAAAAAGAACTAAAGTTGTGTCCTCGTCAGATAAAGTGTATGATCATGGGTATCAATCTTGTTATACTTCTAATAGATCGTTGGTATGGATGCACTTAACCTCTATGTGAATCTGAACTATTTCCCAATAAGAAAAGATAATTTCTTTCTATGCTTTTTCCAAAGATAAGAAAGTATGCATGAAGAACGGTTAATTCTACCAAGTAAATTCTTCTTATTCCTAAGTGAATTTATTAAACAAGGTTCAAAGCCTTGAGTTCTTGTTATTTGTTCTTACCTAACCCTAGCTATTTTTCCAAATAAACTAAAGTTTATGGCGTTAGCTAATGTTTGCAACCACTAACTATATGATTGAAAACGAAGAACAAATAAACCCTAACAATCCATTATGCGTATATCTTTCACGATCCCAATCACAACACACCCATCCTGTCTACAACACTTATTAAAGGTGTTTAGCTACTCATGGCAACAAGAAAACAATAAAAGATTGAAGATTGCATAATTGAATTTTGTATTAAACTTACGAATAAAACTTGAAAAGTAATGAATGTAATTGTCCGAGAAAATCTTCAAAAGCAATATCAACTCAAAAGTAATGACTACAAGTCTAAAAACTCCGGATGTCCGAAAAATAAAACCTAAACAAAAGTATTTATACAAGTCAAACTCCGAATAATCAATCCCGATCTGTTCCGGCTCGAGCTTGCACTTCGACGGGTCGTTGCGTCGCATTTCGATGGTCGTCGACATGTTCGACGACCATATCGACGATCTGAATACTCTTTTTTCACTCTGCAGGAACTCCACCATCGAAGCACTTCGCGGACGGTCGATCATATTGATTGCGGCAAAGTCGACCATACGATGATGATCGATGATTTGTCACTTTGCAGAAACTTATTGATGAGGCAACTCGACGGACCGTCGAGCGATTGACGGTCCGTCCTTATGCGTTTATCGGAAGCAGTTGCTTACTTTATCGTTTTCGCTTTCCGAGCATTCTAACTTCGAAATACCTGTACAACACACAAAACACATCAAATTAACAAAACTTTTAAAAACAAGTAAAAACTTAGAGTTAAAAAACATTGGGACAAATGTGCCATAATTTCACGGACATCAACACCCCCAAACCAAAAGTCTTTATCCTCACAAGTCAACTATTAGTACTCAATCTACAAAATGTCTGATATCACAAAGTAAAAGTGTCTCGGTGGTTGTGGCAATTAACTTCCGCGTATCATGTGTATCACAATGACTCTCCTCAATAAAGATGTCACGACCGACTAGCGCCGTGACGAGTACCGATACTTGTGCAGGAGCACCCGCTTACCTATCGTTTTGTTTACCTGTACCCTTTTAGCAAGTCGTATGAACGGTCTTGTTTTTTTTTTTTTTTTCAAACTAGACATTAACATTAGCGACATCATTATAAACATACGAGCTTAGCTTCGCTATCACGATATCTCTGACGCATTAAGATGCCAAAATACCACATATTTACCGTACATAACTGATCGTATATATATCGTACTAGCCTCTAGACATAATACACTTATACATAGAAGGGGCGATTTAGTACCTGTCGGTGCCTAAAATAACATTTAAGAGCACTACGAAGTAAGGGGCTCTAACAACCGGAGCGCCCGTCAAGCGGTACCGGAAGCTCCTAAGGATCGAGTCCGCCCGCGCCGACTCGCGCGGCATGAGACGCGAGCGTCCACAAGAAGGGACGTCGGACGAATAATGTACCGAGCATGTGTAAGGCATAAATGATAGCACGGTAAGGAACATAGAATACAAGTCATAACGAGAATAGATGTATAGAGTTTATCCTAGTACGTATAACCTCGGTATACGTGTATACGCCCGTGGGCCGATACCACGCAAGCTTAGCCCTCTTCTCGAATACGGTGTCCGTATCCCCGCATACACGATAAACAAGACATTTTAGTAAACGAAGAGACATTTTAGTGAACGCATTTTCAAAGGAACAAAGACATCTCGACAAGAATGGTACATTTTCGGTAAACCAAGACATTTCAAAGAACGAGACATTTTTAAGAAAACGGACATTTCGATGTGATCTCTCTTTCTTACCTTTACGTACGCCGAGTACATCGGCTCTCACCCCCTCCCCAACGGTGTCCCGGCAGTATCACATTATATGTATAAATTATATATCACATAAACGGTCGCCGCGTACGGCTCTTCCCATAAATCCCGCGTCGGGCATCCGCGTCCCAGATGACGAGCCGATCGAATCGGTGGACACGGTTGCCCTCCCCATTCCCCACATACATTTTCATATAAACAAACATGCACATATACGTGTATCATAAAGTTTTTATTACTAATGAAAAATGTCATTATAAAAAAACATCAAATAGGGTCATAGAATATAGTTTCGTTAACTTAGAACCTTTATAGCAGTCATCCCCTATACGTAGTCAAATATTAAGAAATCGTTTAACAATTCCATATTCTTCATTTTTATAGCAAGATATACCGTTAATATAACTATCGTAGACATTTACCCATTTTCAACCCCGTGTCATTAGATCATACTCTTCACCTTAGTCAAGGGATCATGACGTAAGTCCTTTCTTAGCATTATCGTCGTAGAAATATTCTCATTAAAGTAAGTTGCAACACTTATCATTTAGTAATCAAGGCACTAAAGAAAATTCGGGAACCGTGGGCCCACCTCGAGTCGAATGAGGTGGCGTACGCAACTTACATATAATACGTGTCATGACGTTACTATGAAGGTTTTAGGGTCCAGGGTCTCATTCTTGCAAGTTCTAGGGTGTTTAGACATCGTCTTCAATTCATGCTCTTTTTGGCTCAATCTTCCGAATGAATAGTAACTATTTTTCAATTGCGGATTCGGAGTTAGGAAGGTCCCCAGACGCGAAATCAAGCCTATACATCTAAGACATGCCAAGAAAAGGAAGGAAAACCTTACATACCTCTTTTCGCTCCTTTAGCTATTCCAAATCCACGTTGCAATTTCGTCAAAATCTGCCAAATTGGTCATGTTTACCAAAACCCTTATTAGGATTCTGTAGTTGGAATCTTAGGAAACACTTGGCTACCGAAATTTCGGCAAAGATTTCCTCTCGTAAATATACCATCCTCGACATTCAACATAATCAAATTCTCATCAATTACAATCCGGGAATCCAAACCCGGCCAAACTACTACAATAATGCCCACAATCACACTACAATTTTCAAATACTCAACTCAAAGTACATTCCAACTATTTGATCAATATACTACTTCTTTCAAGACCCTCAATTCCAACAAAACCCATAACAACCGTAACATTTATATACTAACAACATCATACCAACAACATTGCCTTCCATGCATGCAAAAGCATTATGTTCCATTGACATAATCTCCCATAACAAGTCTTCAACTACTAGAACTTCACTAAACTCATTAAACATTTATTAGTAATATAAAATCCACACAACAATAACCAATACTCTAAATAAAATTAACTCATTTCTTCCACACTACACTATTACTACACGGCTACATATACATGCTGACACTCACGGCCAAACATCATGCACACTACAATCTCTCCAAATTCATGCAACTTTCATTATCAACATAGTATCCTCAACAACCACAACCAAATAATAAATAAAATAATTGAAATATGATTCCTACACATATATACACTTGCACGGCCTCCATATTTTTGCTCTTCATGAATTTCACTCCTTTTCATACACCATACCATGCATAAGCTTCCATAACATAAAAAGGAAATAAATTCTTACCTTCTCTTCAATTCTTCACCTTGCTAGGAATTTAAACTTGCATGAACATGAGTCTTTCTTGCCCAAATGAACACTCCACCTTGCTAGGCACCCTCTACTTAGCAAGAAATGATTTTGGAGAAATTTTGCAATTTTTTTCTTGGAAATTTTTATGGCCGAAAGGCCTTGGTCTTTCTCCTCTTTTTTTTTGTTCTTGTTTTTCCTAGGAATTTCAGAGAATTATGGAAAAAAGATGACTTAGTCATCTATTTAAAACCAAACTTTTCCCATATTTATAAATAGGTCCTTCAATCTTAACAAATATGGTTACATGGTCCCCTTTTTATCTTTCTTGAATTTTCTAGATTTGACCAAATAAGATGACTTAGTCATCTTATTTATTTTTTGCCATGAATGAATTAATCTTGGGCCTAGCCCATGTCATGGCCTAGTTGGGCTCTAATTTTTTTAAAAAATTCAAGCCCACTTATTCTTTTTTGGGCTAGTTCTTGTAATTCATGAAACATTTTTCCAACTTTCAAATTTGCCTTCGTCTTTCTCCATATTTCCACGAGTCATCCGCGAGTTCCCTTTATGCCCTTGACCTTCCTCAACAATTCCGCTTCTAAATACGTCATAAGTCACTCATATGCTTTTCAAAATAAAAATGTGGCCTTGCTTGTCGTCCTCCCGCAATTGTCTCGAATTATCCGATTGCACTAAAATGCGGGATATAACAAAAGACAAACCCAATCAAGGACTCGTTGCAACTAACAATGAGGCTTCAATTTATGACATCTAGTTATCAAAGAAACCATAGCACACACGAATCAAGACTCACAGAAAACCAGTCACTTAACAAATTTTCATGCCCTCATAAAGACCAAAGAATGTCCCAACATATATGTACACGTAATGGGACAAGATATAAAGGAGAAGAGAAACACTCACACTCACAAAGGAATTCTCGCCTAAGCATGCAATTACCATAAGTTTGCCCTTATTTTCGTTGCCCTCGACTTTGGACGGTTGTACGTGATCACACTAGGACTTTTCAGGGGTATACGCTCTGTGACTCGGGGACGGGTATGATAGATATTTGGATAACCGTGACTCACCTTCTTGACACTACATCTTATTCTTTCCTTTTTTACCACTTCGCCTTTTTGTTTTCTTCCCTTCTTTTGTTTTATTGCTAAATTGTGATTTTTTGTGATTCTCTATTTCGAAAAAAAAAATTTCTTTCTTTTGTCTTCTATTTTTTTTTTCTATACACTTACCACGCCGATATCTTTCAACTAGGCAATTCACTTCTACCCCCTCTTAGGCTTACGCCTCATGTTCCCCTTATTCCACCTATCACCCCCGACTTAGGGCTTTTAGCCTTAATATTATTATTTTAGTGCAAGGAGGGACCGGGTGAGAAGGATATTCGGAAGCAGGTGATCGGCTTATTACGGCTAGTCAAAGAAAAGGTTTAAAGGCTTAAATGGCTAACAAGGGATATTAATCTATGGGTAGGTTTATATTTAGGCTAAACAGGGGTTCTAACACAAACAAGGCCTAAGATCATTTCACGGCCCACTTATCTCTTGAGTGTGCATGACTAACTAGGCAAGTTCTAGATTACACACACACAACTAGAGAATATATCTACAAAACCTCACAACACATGGCATCAGAATTGTTAACACACAAGTTTCCCCGCTATAATTCTGCACACAAAGTAACTTATTAATCTAAATGTCACACAAAGAAGCATGCATGTCAATTAAATAACCAAGTCCATTTTTTTCAAAATTTTCGGAGGGGAGTACTTTTTTCTCAAATCAAAACAACATAGCCCTAAGTTAATCAAACCACCACCACATAAGTCAACAATACTCTACTTTATCTAAACATGACCTAAACATTCCAGGTTCAATAAGAAATAAACCCTTCAGGAAAAGAAACATGGCAAAGAAAAGCCGACGGGGTCCTAAACACATATATACAGCTCAAATACTCCCACCCCCAACTAAAAAATCTGCAATGTCCCCAATGCAGTAAAAGTAAAAGCAGGGAGTAGGAATACATGTGGCGCACTAGGCGCGCTGCTCATCTTGCGACTCATCGATCTGCGAGGCATCAGGTGGTGCAACCGCACCATCAAAGGCGGTCTGTGCGGCGTCGCCGTGACCAGCCTCGATAGTGGTACGCGTAGGCAACGGCACCGGGTAGGAAGGGGTGGTGGCAATGTCTCTCAATGGGGAGAACCTTCTCAAAGTGGCTCCCAGTCCCAACTTGGACATTCTCACGAGCGATCTCTCGAATGGCCTCTGCTATCTTCTTCGCTCCTCTAAACTCGGGCCTACGGGCGAGTGCTCTCTCGCACCTCCTCCTCATCACGGCCACTCTTTTTCTCTTTCCCCCGACCACCCGCCGCGGTGGTAGGCGCAACTAACCGCACGGCTCGGGAAGCTCCTCCTCAATATCTTCCGCGAATGGACGGTGGTCTTTGCGCATGAAGGCTCGGACCAGCCTCAATAATGAAACATCGGCCTTAATGCGCTCCTAACTCGCTCTCAAAAGCATCAGTGGAGGTGGTCGGGCGGGCCATCTCCAACGCTGTCAATCTAATCTCAAACCCATCCAGCCGAGCGGACAGTGTCGTCCTCACAGGATCTAATGCCTCATCCACTCTCGATCTCACATAATCATCGAGCTGGTTCACTATGATCTTTGACTGCTGGTCCGCTGTAGCTGCCTGTTTTGCAAATTTTCTAAAGTTGTCCATTGAGAAGGCATAGGGATCAACTCTAACTATATGATGAAAATGAAGAACAATATCTAAAAATTTGATACGCTCAAATTACACTTTTAATTAGCGTAAAGCGGAAGATGTCAAATATAGTAACCCAATAAGGTTGGGGTCGAATCCCTAGAGAACAATATGTAGGTGTTTAAACATTAAGAATTATCACCAACAATAGCTAGGCCGAACGCATCGATACGTGTGGTTGTTAGATATGGTTTTTTGATAAAATACGAAAATATAAAATCTAATCTAGAAAGCAAGTAAATTGATCAATGGCCACAAGAATGGAATAAAGGAAACTACTTCTCAAGTAACGATCCAATATATTCTACGAATCACAGATAATGGTAATATTAGGTTAATTAGCCTCGGATAATCACTCTAAATTAACTTCTCCCGAAGATTAACTAAACTACCTAATTGAATATCCCTAAAGCAATTAGGAGCGTTAAGAACACCCAACTATAGCTACAAGTGGTATCGCCTATTCTTAGGTCAATTTCCATTAGATGAGGGTTAACGCCCCAAATTCATGTTAATTATTCTATCCCAACCCCGTTATTCCTCTTCCGAGTTTCAAACAAAGTAAATGGGCGAGCCCTAGGGTTAGCTACTCCCTTGAAAAATGTTGAAGAACAAGAATAATTAAAATAACAATAACTGTACGATTAAAAATAATGTCGATCAATAAATAAGCACAACAAGAGTTTCAATCTCAATTGTCACCAAAATTCCTAAACAAGGTTCAAATAAAAAGAAAGAAAATATACATAGGAACCCGGCCTCCAAACTTGAGTTTTCTACCAAAGATGTCTAAAAATTGTGGCTTATGAAATATTTATAGGTGTAGGAAAAATCCCAACTAAAATAACTGAATCCACAACTAATTGGGAAAAGTTGGAGTCCAAAAATATTGTTCAGTGCGTGCACTGGGAAAAGGGTCAAAATTTGGTACACGTCGCCACGCACTGCTGAAAGCGGCTACTTCACTTCGCTGGATATTTCTCTTGTAAATTCTAATTGTTACCATCAAAATGCTTCCTGCCTAACCTTTCTCTTGCTTTCTTCTTTTAAACAATCTAATTCCTCCAATCGTGACCAAATAATTTCCAATCATTATCCGCTTGATCTATGTCCCCCTCCATTTTCATCTTCCTTTTCTTTTATAACACTTTTTCATAAATTTTTCCCCAAATCATTTTATGTTCACACCGCTTTATTTCTACACAATAAAAATATAATATTAGCACAACTCATTAAAATTCATACTCAAAAGACAATTAAAAGTACTAAAATGTGAGGCAACAATGACTAAATATATGCATTTTTGGCCGAACATCGATCGGATGTATGTGAGAAAAGCTTTGAAGAGTTGAAGAAGAGGTTAACTTCTACTCCAGTTTTGACGCCACCAGAGGGAACTGAAGGGTTCGTTGTATATTGTGATTCTTTGAGAGTTAGTCTCCAATGTGTCTTAATGCAGCATGGTAAGGTTGTAGCTTATGCATCTCGTCAGCTTAAGACTCATGAAAAGAATTATTCGACTCATGACTTAGAATTGGTAGCCGTGATTTTTGCATTTAATATATAGCGTCATTATTTGTATGGGGTGCATGTTGACATTTTTACTGATCATAAAAGCCTGCAATATATCTTCAAGCAAAGGTAGCTAAATCTCAAGCAGAGAAGATGGCTCGAATTGCTTAAGGACTATGATGTGGATATTCCCTATTATCTAGGAAAAGCGAATGTTGTAGCCGATGCTCTTAGTCGGCGTTCCATGAGAAGTTTAGCCCGCGTTGAATGCGATAAGAGAACTATGACAAAAGAAGTTCACCGTTTGGTCAGTCTTGTTGTTCGACTTTTGGACATCGAAGATGGTGGGGTTGTTATTCAGAATAGAGCTCATTCCTCCTTAGTGGTTGAAGTCAAAAGAGCAAATTTAGCAATCCTACTTGTTACAAAAAAGGGGATCCACAAGCATAAGACAATGGCTTTTGAATGATGGGTAGATGATGATACCTTGAGGTACCGAGGCAGATTATGTGCTCCAGAAGCAGATGGGCTCAGAGAGAAAATTATGTTAGAAGCTCACAATTCCAGGTATTCTCTTCATCCAGGCTCCACTAAGATGTATCATGATCTTAAAGAGATTTAACTGTGGAATGATATAAAAAAGAATGTAGCAGATTTTGTGGCTAAGTGTCCGAATTGTCAACAAGTGAAAGCTGAACACCAGAGGCGTGATGGCTTGGCACAGAATATTGATATTCCTGTTTGGAAATGGGAGACGATAAATATGGACTTTATAATAGGTCTACCTCGCTCATCCTGTAGACATGACTCGATTTGGGTGATTGTGGACCGACTTACAAAATACGACATACTTTTGCCGATTAAAACCACCGATTCAGCAGAAGATTATGCCAAGTTGTATATTTGCGAAATTGTCAGATTGCATGGGACTTTTTATATTATTTCGAGATTGGTGCTCGGTTCCAGCCGAACTTTGGAGATCCTTTAAGAAAGGATTGGGCATTAAGGTAAACCTCGGCATAGCTTTCTATCCTTAGACGGATGACCGAGCGGAACACATATTGGACTTTTGAGGACATGTTGAGAGCATGTCTTTAGATTTCAAAGGTAATTGAGATGACCATTTGCCTCGTTGGTAGGCTAATAACGTGCATCTTTATGGCATCAAGATGGCACCATTCGAAGCTCTTTATGGGCGAAGATGTAGATCACCCATCGGGTAGTTTGAAGTTGGTGAAGCAGAGTTGTTAGGGGACTTGGTCTATCGATTTATCAAACGGCTCGAGTATCGCGAAGTCTTACAGATGTGAGGTGAAGGACTTAGAGTTTGAAGTTGATGATTGAGTGCTTCTTAAAGTTTCACCCATAAAGTGTTATGAGATTTAACCCAAGAAGAGAAAGCTTAGCCCCATATATATTGGACCTTACAAAATCCTACAAAGGGTTAATCGAATA
>NW_026720458.1:0-10157 GCF_029784015.1 Lycium ferocissimum
ATTCTTAGAACCCCCACCCCTTTTCAAACCCCTTGGGTTTGGAATTTGAAAAAGGGGTTTTGGGGGGTTTTTTCCCTTGGGTCCTACATGAAAAATTTGATGATGTTAAGGGGAAAAAAATGTGATGAATATAAGCTTAGTAAACCAATATCTTCCAATTTTAACGTTGAATTTCGGATTTGGAGAATTAGGATTCATACCCACTTTGGGGGTTTTTACTAAAATTCAGATTTGGGGATAATTCTTGAGTTAAATCAACAATTAATGATGGGGTTATGATAACCTAGGATTCAATTTTGTATTTTACCCGTGAATTTCCGTTTACCGTATACAATAGGCCCGATTTCTGTACAGGGTTAAAATGGACCTTATTGATATCATGCAATATTATTATCATTATTCATGATTTCTAATTTAGAGGTCGATTGTGCTTAGACTACTTTGGTTATGAGCTTGAGAGAAAGGGCAAGGCGATAGAGTGACTTGTTGAGCCAGCGATTCGGCAGTCTAGGTAAGTTATGGTTTACCTTTGGTGAGACTTAGTATAGTGAATCACATATTTAGATTATGATGTCGAGGAGGCAAGATGTGAACCCCGGTGTGAAGTTGGGATGGACATTGCCTTTGGTTGGGCCCTGATGTATGTTGGGACTAGCCACCCGTTATATGTGTTTGATTGTTTAATTGTGTTGGCTTGAAGCCATGTGTAGTCGGTAGATAGCGAATGGTGTCATGTTCGTACCCCGCATGTATGATGTGGAGGTGATCGGGCACTGTAGAGCTACCATGATTTTGAAAGCACCCCATTATTCTCAGTGCCATTGATTTATTCTTTTGTGTATATATATGTTTTGGGTATGACGGGGTCTGTCCGTCCATATGTCTAGTACTTTCTACAATGCAGGCTCGTAGATACGCATGTGTGGGTAGTATGGTCTCACGATGTCCTTATTGTATGTACATTATTTTGATAATGCAGAAGGGCTTATGTATATAAAGGTAATTATGTTTCGAAGTGAAAAATGGTTTTTCTGTGACTTGAGTATAAGATTAATGAATGAACACTTGATGAATACGATGGGTAATGGTACAGCGATTGCTCATGGTTAAGCCCTGGTACCTCATCATGTGCCCTTAAATGGGGTCGTGACACGTTGATGATACTTATGGACCCTTATGTATACGTGTCTAAGTATGTATGACTATCACGTGACACCGAGCTTATATGGCCGGGTATGATACCTAATGCGCACACCACCGGCAGCTTGGTACGGATACCACTTAGCCTTGGCCGGTCCGGTATATGATCACCGACCCCATCATGGCCCGGTATGCGAAACACCGAACCTTCATGGTCGGGTATGGTGTAGATACGAATATGAATGCGAACACGAATATATATGTATGTATGTCACGAGCACGCTTTTAGAAATGGAAGGTCCTCAAGATGAATAAGTAATGATGATTTATGGTTTACTATCTCCCGATTCTCCCATCTTATGTTGTTTCTTATGTTGTCTCTATGCTCCTATTATGATGTTGATTATGCTTCGGTCATATTCGTCTAATATTGGCGTCCTTTTTTGTTTGTAGACGACGCGTCATGCCGCGAGGCTGGGCCGGGGAGACGGGCTTGATCCATAGCTTTCTTATTCAGGGACTGCTTAGAGGAGCTCCATTTCATTGGGAGCTACAGCTTTTGGTATTATTCTTTTGTGCACATACATGGGTACGGCAGGGTCCTGTCCTGCCTATATGATGTTACCTAATCTTCTTAGAGGCTCGTAGACGGTTGTTTATGGTTAGATGTTTAGAAGCCTTGTCGGCTTATATTTTGTATATAATTTTGATGGCCTCATCGGCTTATGTATATTGATGTGGGCATAGTTGTTAATGATGGTATGAATGTGTTGTTGCCCAATGAGTTTAGCATTATTGATGTATAGCATTCATGAGTATGCTATGTGGTCCACCTAGATGTGAATATAAATGTACGATAAGAGGTACCCTAGGTGGGTTAACTTAGGGTGCCGTCGTAATAACCCTCGGGTCGTCGTGATTGAGATGGCCATACTAAGCAAGATCCGTTGTAGACCTATTTGAATGAGTTAAATGAGAAATGCAGTCTGGTGTTGGCTCGTGATTGCTCGACGGCGAGCAAAGTCTAAGTGGGGGTGGTGATATTTGGCACAAATATCATGTTTCGTATAATTTTACATCACATTCCTGAGACTTTTATTGCCTAATATATGATGAAATCATCGTATTTGAGCTTATGTCGCTATATTTCATGTGTCTAGGTACGATGAAGACAAACGACGGGAAACCGAGCAGTTTTGGTTGATTCTGGAGGTGATTTTGCGGACACGAGTGAATGAGAGAAGCTTGCGACACTTAAGTGAATTTTTGGAAGGATCAAGCACAAATGTGCCACACCCGCGTCGCGGATGACACACGAGTTAACACTCAGGTGCCATACCCGCGTCGCATGCCCATAACCGAAGAATAAGCTGCAGGAACTTCTCAATCAGGCGTTGAGCCCGCGTCGCGGGCTCAGTACAAATAGGGGCTGAATTCACTGAAGACCTCGCGTTGGACCCGCGACACGTGGCCAACGCAGGAATGCCTAATTTTGTCCGATTTTAAGTAGGATTAAGACCCTTTTATTTGGTTAACAACCCTAAACTATAAATAGATATTTTGTTCATTATTATTGATGTGCTGGGATTATTCCAAGACTTGTAAGCCATCATGTTACCTCTCTCTAGGTTTATTTTATTTTTCATCTTTTTCAACCCTAGATTATTCATGAATTCTTCTTGTTCATTGAGAATCATGAGTAGCTAAACTTCTTAATTCTAGGGTTGTGGCGGAAGACACGATGGTTTGGTGACTATTTCTATCAATTAAATTTTCATATTTTGGGTTGTTTATTTATTCTTGATCTTAATTGTTTGATTATCTGGCCAATAGTTAGACACTATCTGTGGTGCGTGAATTGGACTTGAGAAAGGGAGTTCACGTACGTAATAAGAATAAATAGAGTTTGTTCGATTTAATCGTTTCGCTACTGAGGATAGAGATATACCCTTTAGCCCTACTTAGTTGAATACGGAGAATTAAATGCGTTCTTGTTATCTCTGATGACCATAGAGATATAGGCGTTATAGTAACATCTACAGGCTTGTGAGTAGTTCGAGAGAATATCATAAAGTTATAATTAACCCGTCAACTAGTAAACCAGGAAATAAAATAGTTGGAATTGTCCGAAGATCAACTGGATTGTCGAAAGCCATGACCCTAGATCTTTCTCTCATCCGATAAATCTTCGTCTTTGTCAAAATATTCTCGGTACAAAAACACCCATCACAAATTGCTTACTTTTCGGTTTAGTTTAGTACAACAAACATCTTGATTTTCACTTTCTTGAATAGTTTCATTCGAATTTGAATTAGTTTAACAGTAGAATCTAAGTCTCTGTGGGACCGATATCTGGACTTAACAGTCTATATTACTTGTACGACCGCGTATACTTGCGTGTGCATTTGAGAGCAACATGTATCTTAAGGCATAACTAAAGTTTGCCTTATGCGGCAGAGTTTATCTTAAGGCATAACTAATGTCTGCCTTATGCGGCAGACGTTGTCTTAAGGCATAGCTAAAAGTCTTCCTTATAAGATAAAGTCTGTCGTATCCGGTAGACTTTTAGTTATGACTTAAGGCAAAGTCTGCTGCATAAGGAAGACTTTTCCTTAAGGCATAACTAAAAGTTTTCCTTAGAAGGCAAAGTCTGCCGCATAAGACAGACTTTTTGTGAAGCCTTGACTTACGAATTTTTTATTTATTTTATGACTAAGCCGGGTTCGAACCTAGAACCTCAGGGTATTTTAGGTGAAGGGAAAAAATTAAAGACCATGCCCAAAGAAGGGAAATCGTGCAAATTGCCCGATTATATTCACCTACTACCGAAGCCTGCATTCCATATGTGCTATAAAGATTGGTCGTATCAAATGAGACCTCTAAAGTGGAATCCTCAATTTGATCTAGAAAAGAAAACTTCCATTGTAGTTGCATAGATATCATTTCCATACTTGTCTCCCAATTATTTTGTTAAAGAATCAACACTTTCATTTGCAAGAGCTATGGGAAAGCCATTGTAAATAGCCATGACAACTAGAAACCAAACCGAATCTAGTTGTGCAAGGGTAAAATTGGAGGTGAATCCTCTTTGTAAATTTTCGCAAATGATTAATGTTGGTGTACGTAGGAAGAATATTGGGGAGCTTAAATTGATATGGATCAAAATCTATATATATATAAATCTAGGCATAGACAAGATGATGTGGCACCTCTCTATGTCCTTCATTCCTATTTATCCTTTTTTTTTGGACTTTTTCTCTATTTTTCCCCTTATTTTTCCATTTCTTAATTATTTTATACACAACGGTGGTTACATACATTCTCATCTTTGAAACGTTTCCTTAAAGTCTGCTTTTAAAAGCACTGATAAATGGGTGATTAATTATTTCCCATTCTCCATGTTAGCCTATACATATTCCAAATCCATTTCCCTCTTTGATAAGTATCTTCTAATTCCAAAACAAAATGATCCAAACGATTATAACAGTGGACACCATTCATTTTGCTTCAATCAGTATTAAACAACATTAAAAGCAGTCCTCTCATAATCTCCATTAAAAAAAAAACGTAACAACAAATCTCTTTGTCTTCCACTGAATCTATGTATAACATGAAAGTATCCAAAGGATGAGGACAAACCAAAACCCCAAGGCCCCTTTGTATACGGTAAAAATCGGATTTATGCTAGACCGGTGAGATCGGGAATCGAGGGAAGAAAGAAACAAGCACGAGCATGAAGACTTTCTTTCGGGATCGAGGTATTGCACGTGTTGCGGGTTGATGACAAGAAAGCGGAGGGAAATCGTTTGGTCCGGTTTCTCCGCTGCCGAGTTGATCGCGTCGTTAGTCCTGCTTCTCCACGGAGTTGATCGTGGCTGTTAGTCCCGTGATCGATTACAAATTTGGCACGTCAAGACCGTTCGCCACATTGTAATCGCAATCTTTGAGCGTGTGTCGCACCGTACGGCCCAACCTTTATCCTTTTAGGGTTTTCTTTATTCTAAAGGGGCTTTATGTTGTATGCAAGGCCCATAAGGCAAAACTATAAATAGGAGGCATTTCCCTACTTTTAAGGGTTAGCTTTTTCAAGATCAAGAACATTGTAATAGAAATTATATATTGTTTCCTCTCTCTCCTTTGGTCGGAGTGGCATTTTATGCTTATCCATTTAACATAGTTTTAATCATAAACATCCATATATATTTATTTAAATCATTAGCGATATATTCACTTACACATGCTATAGCACGCAAATCCATAATTGCATCTCATAAACCCAAAATAGATTAAAGTTCATCCACATATCCTATACCTCACTTGCAAATTCAATTGATTACCTAAATTCGGGGTAAATAGTTTGGTGCCCACCGTGGGATTAGGATAATAGTGGTCTTTGATCTTGGTTTCTATCTCTTACCCATTAAGATTGAAAAAAATCTTTTGTTCGTCTCCGTGAAAACGAGACCTAAAATGGCAAAGAAGGACAATCGTCACGCCAACAACAACTAGATTGTGGCCGAAAATTAGAACAAAGGGCTACGGGGCTTACCAAACAGAACCCATTGACCCAAACTCCCGTTGATTTCGAGGGAGGGCCTCAACCGACAGAACACCGTGAACCAGGAGAATGCCGCCCCGCCGGCCACCGATCCCTTAAATACTCACAATTCAATTACTTTATCCCGGGCACAAGGCCGGAAAGTGCCGGATACCCCGGATGATATTAACTTACGTTTAATTTTTGAAATGTTGCAGCGAGGCGCTATTGCCGAACAGAGTCGCATAGCCGGTTGCAAGCAAAAATGATGAAACTTCCCCGAGAGGGCGAAAGGTGTTGCCGAACCCAGAAGCGACGAAACACGGATGGTCGAGAGTAATGGGTCCGGAGCTAGTTCATCCACCGAAGTTCTGAGAATGCTTGAAACATTGGCGAAGCGGGTAGACTCGACTGAGAAGAGGGTGAAACATATAACTCTCGAGTGGACCCATCCGGGCTTCGCCATTCCGAAAGGACGGATTCGAAGAGGCACATTCGCAGGCCTTTTCCTCCGAGCGGCCTCAAATTGATCCCGAAGCAGGTTCAAAATGCCTGATATCGTAAATATGATGGCACAACGGACCCTCAGAACACGTGACTGCATACACCCGTGCCATAAAAGGCAATGATGTTAAAGAAGATGAAATTGAATCCATGTTGAAAAGTTTGACCTTCTGTCGCGGGAGCATTGATTTGGTAAGACCATACGCAGCATTCAATCATAACTTGCGAAATGCTCGCGGATGCGTTCATAAAAAGCTCATGCCGGTGCCAAAAAAGATGCGAGGACGTAAGGCGGATATTTTTCGTATAGCCAAAGGGATGATGAGTTATTGTGTGAATTTGTCCAACCAGCTCCAAAGGGAACGGATGGAGCTCCCTCAGTTCCGGAGGACAACCTACGCTTACCAAAGGGCTGACCCCTCTACCGGATGCGACGGCCTCGTTCAAACTAAAAAAGAAAAACTTCAACTTCGGAATACAAAAATTTTGTGACTCCGGGCGGATGTCTATCAGATACGAATCAAAGATTCGGGTGGGGATGACCAACTCGAACTTTTCCCCGTGGCCCGTAAATATGAACAAAAGCTCGAGAGATCGAGGAAAAATTACGATAAGTCACATTCATCGAGGTAAAGATATCCGCCATTACCTCATCTCTGGAAAAGCCAAGCTTGTCAAAAATCTAGGTTGGCTCCGAGCCAATCCTCCGGTCGAGTGATAAACGGACGGCGTCCGTCAAGCCGAGGTCTCTCATTTAGGAGTGATGTTGGAAGCTCGGGGCCAAAGAATAAAGAGGTACCAAGGATATTGGAGTACAACTTCAACGTCAACACTTCGGACCTCGTCTCGGTATTGGCCGTATCGCGTAAGCGAGATGGCCGAGACACCGAGGTCAGACCCCGCCAACCCGGACCCTAAGCGCGATGTGTGAATATCATGGAACCTACGGGCACAAAACCCAGACCGTCACTAACCAGAGGAGGTGGCTCGGTTCATCGAAGAATGGCCACCTTTCGAGAATTGCTAAGTGAACGAGCCGCTAAAGGCCCTTTACAAGAAAGGGAATCTCATAAACGGGCCGAACCAATGGAACCTCGGATATAATCAACATGATAATCGGGGTACGGAAGTACCCTCGAGGGCGCGATGAAACGGACAAAGGTTCCATTGTGCGTGAGAAGCGCGGCGGATTACGTGCGAGGGTTCCATCTCTTTCAACAACGAGATGCGCGAGGTGTCCAACCGCACAATGATGCATTGGTAATCTCTATTCTTATTTTTTAAATCGCAAGTTAAACATATTTTGATTGACCCGAGGTAGCTCGCCAACATCATCGATGAGAGTGGTTGAACATCTAGGCTACTCGATCGGATCGTACCCAGGGCCCGAGTACTCGGTGGATTCAATATGGCAAACCACGAAGGGAGAGATTTCTTTGCCTAGTCAACATTGACGGCACCATTCGGCAAAAACGGTGTTTCATGTAATCGAAGGGGATATGAAGTATAATGCGTTCTTTGGGTCAGACCGTGGATACATAACATGAAAAATGCGTGCCATCAACATTACATCAGTGCGTCAAATTCCTGAGGGGGATAAAACTATCACGGTGAGAACAATGCTACGGGGCTTGCAAAGCGAAGATGTTCGCCACCCCTTCCCAAAAACCGCATCAAATCGAAGATGAATCTGTCGGTGGCAAGGACCCTAAATAGTAACTAAAGTACACGGGTTCGACAACGGAGCAGAATGGGCTGAACCCAAGGCATGAAGAGGATGATTTCGGTGTACCAGATCGTTCGTCTTCTTGGGATGACTCGGATGCAACCAAGTCAATGGGGGATAGGAGTTGGAGCAAATCATCTTGTTTGAATATCTACCGATAAAGGTATCCCGGGCACGGGGGTTAACCTCTGAGCTCGGGAACAAGTTAACAATTTCTTCAAGCTAATGTCGATTGTTTACGGTCCCATATAGATATGGACAGTGTACCACCAATTGACGACTCACAAGCTTAGCCTTGACGGGAGGTTCCCCTGAAGCCGAGGAAGAAGGCCGGCAAGAGGCAAAACACGCCTTCGTAAAGGATGAGGTAACAAAACTTTGAAAATGGCTCTATCCGGAGGTAAATACCGGACAAGCTAGCTAACGTAGTAGTAGTGTCGAAAAAAAGTAATAAATTTCGAATGTGCGTTGATTATAAGGATCTAAATAAAGCATGCCCGAAGGATTCATTTTCGATGCCTCGCATATCGATAGAATGATCGATGTGATTTACAGACATGAGATGTTAAATTTTCGATGCTTACTCCGGTATAACCAACCGATGCACCGTAGGATCAGCAGAAAACATCCTTTATTACCCGATACGGGGACTTCGTTACAATGTCATGTCCTTCGTATTAAAAATCTTTGGTGCAACTTACCAATGCCTAGTTAATGGAATGTTCGAAGACGAATAAGGAAAAACATAAGTTTTATATTGACGACATGGTGGTCAAGTCCACCGGGAAATAGAGGACCATTTAAAACATTTGCAGAAAACCTTCGATGTACTCCACAAATACAACATGAAGCTTAACCCGAAGAAATGTGCCTTCGGTGTCCGATCCGGTAAGTTTTTTGGGCTTCGGTCGTAACCAACCCCCGTGGGCCGTGACTCGTGCCCGAGTTGGGCACTACATGCGTACCCCCACCCCACGTAAGTGTAATAGCCAAATAAACATATATAATAATTAAAAATATTATCGGATGACGCACGGGAGTGAGTAGTATGGCGCACGAAGGCCGATCTGTGCCATCACAACATACATATATAATCCCCAACGCACACAAACGCTTAGCCGGAACATATACGTAACCCACTATACATGTCTACGGACCTCTCTGCATCGAAAACATAAACATATGACGGGACGGGGCCCCGTCGTACCCCCCGAAATTCGAATGTACATACATATCGAAAAGGCCGTACCAAAATATAAGCTCGAACAAAGGAGCGCGTAGCGATAGATGACCTAAGCGGGGCGGATGCAAGCGCGTGTACGTAACGTGGCATGAAACTCGCCCCCGAAGGAAGAAGTCGGTACTTTAAAATGTCTTGAATATGTAAAGGGGTAGACTCGGTGAATAAACAAAATCAAAATCGGAACGGGAATGTGCGGAGAATGAACAAAAAATGCGTATATATAATCAAAATACATGTCGTAAATCGTAAATGGTGTATACGAGTAAACATATGCCAAAGTCGGCCCTAGTTAGGGACTCGGTGATCGGAGTGTGGTCGCCCCCGACGCCGGCGCCACAAGCATAATAGATCATAACATAACGTATGGCCATATCGAACATAATCATAACAAAGCGTACGGCACAACATACACCGTAACCCGCACGTATATACCGCCTCACCGAACCCGCGTGAGCACGGCGAATGCAGAAATACGCTCGAGAACATATCCCCGGCCCGGCTCGGCGCGGGAAACATTGAGGCATCCACGAATAGAGTAGGAGAAAACTGAATGCAATAAAATACCATATAGGTTTCCGAGAGACTAAGGTACGGGCATGGCGAATAACAAATCAAGCAATGGAGTCGGACGGAATCGTATTGAACGAATATCGGAGGTCATAATGAATTACGGAGAAATAACCTTTCGCGATCGTTTCCATATTCTTAATAGTTTATAAGACTTAAGGAAGTATTTAAAACAATTTTCATTTAGTAGTTAAAATAGTAGTTAAACGCTTTTCAAAAAAAACTGCTCAAAATCAATCATGAACAAAAAGGGTAAAATCGAGAATTTAGCGGGTCCGCCTCGGGACAACCGAGGCGAGGGTCGTTGAATCATGTATATTAGGCGTATGGAATCATCTATATAGGTCCTAGGGACGATTCATAATTTTCTAGGCAATTTATGAACCTTTACATAAACCTTTCAATCAAACATACTTAAAGGGGTTCAATTTTAACGAAAA
>NW_026720459.1:0-9942 GCF_029784015.1 Lycium ferocissimum
AGTTAAAAAAATAAACTGGCCTAGAAAAAGAAGCAAACCAAAGAAAAGGAAATAGCTAGAACAAAAAGAACCAATAGTATTTAAAAAAAAAAAGGGTATGGAGAATGGGGAGAAAAGAAAAACCAAACCCTTGGAATGCCTATGTAAACGGAAAAAGAAATCCCTTCCCTTTTAAATTTTGGGCCCCGGATTTTGGGGTTTGGAGAAAAAACTTTTTTTTTTTAACCCTAGCTTTTTGTTTTCATTTTTTTTGGTTTAATATTTATTTGAAATTTTATTTGGGGAAAAAATAATAATTTTTTGGGATTTCGGGTCGATTTTTAAAATTTTTTTTTTTCCCCGAAAAAGAAAAAAAAGGAAAAAAACTAAGTTACTAAGGTATAGTCTTTTCATCGCGTTTAAAAAAAATAAACCCGATTTGAATTTTAAAAGAGTCCCCGGGAATCGATCCCGTAACATCCGGACAAAATCCGTTTCCCAATGTCCCTTTCCCGCTTTTGACCCATCTGTCATTTAGTTGGGTTCCAACAAAAAAATACTTATCGTTACTATATTTTCCAATATAAAATGGGATTCCCCCCAAAATGGGTTTTCGAGAACCCACCCCTGCTACTATAGATCCCCCCCCCGTGTTCAATACACAACAATACCCCCTTAAAAAGTGTTAATACCAAAAGACAACAAATTTTAAAATTTGATACTTGTGGAAATCAAAATAACCCCTTAATCTAATGTTAAAAGTCGGAGCTATTATATCTCGTATTTTCGACGCTGTTTTCCAAATTAGTCAACGTTTTTTGGAACAAGATTATCTTTAAAAAATTTTGTTAAACCATGTTTAACAAGTGTTAAGTAAGTATCGGGGAAAATTGAGGTTAAACTAATAAAGGGATTTTTTTAACAAAACCTAAGTTTATCCCCGAGTTACTAAGGATTTGGCCCAATTTTCCCGGGGGGTGTATCTCCAATTATATGAAGAGTTAAAAGGGATTCCCCTTTTCCAAATTCAAGTTCATCGAGTTAGTTTCCAACGACAAAAGTTTTGTCAAAGATTATGCAAAAATGTTATGTACATTTTAAGAATACCCCACGGGTTACCCTCCTACCCAATCTACGGGACCGTGAATAGAATTAGGGCCCGTAGAGGGCGGGTAAAACAGGCTAAAAAGGTTTTTTTTTTGATGTATAAATTCCAGGCCTCATTTTTATCTCTTTTTTTTACTTTTTAAACCCATACACCCATAAACCCCAAGTGGTCCTATATAAATTTATGATAGAATCCAAAAACAACACAAATAAAAATGTCGGGAATCCCCGGGTGTTTGGGTTAGATATTTCTTTTTCCTTGTGGGTTTTTTCGGGGGGAATTCTTCAAAAAAAGTATTTTTGATTTTCCATTGCCCGATTCGAGGTAAGATTTCCCCTTTTTTCATGCCCGGGTTTTAGTTCACCAAAACGCCAAAAAGTTTTTTTGAAAAAGAGAACTTCAAGAAAAAAGGTTGGAAACCATAGGTGAAATGTTGTAATTTGTCGAATTTTTTTTGGATTTTTTCTGTATTTATTTTCAGGGAAAGAAATTACGAAGAACTTTGGGGAATTTTTGTTTTTTATTGTATAAAATTTTTTTAAAGAGAGATAGACAAAGTTGCCGGGGTCACGCCCCAAAACCCAGGCTCGACGGCACCCCCGGCCCTCCCGAGCACCGTTTAAACATGTTTTCATATCATAACTATAATCAAGACCCGGATGTTACATCCCGTTTTTTGTCCCCCGGGGAAGTCAAGGAAAACACACGCCTAAAAGGGAAAATTTTGTAAATGAATATTAAAAAAGGGCCGGGGAAAAAATGGTAAATTTGCATAATGCCCTTAGGAAATAGGCAAAGGCTGGGGGAAAATTTAAAAATGGAAAATATTTTCATGAAATTGGATGAAATTTGCGGGGCCCCCAAAAAAATATTTGGGGGCCATGGGCCCCACTTGCAAAACATGGCCAAATAAATTTCGGCCAAGCAAGGGACAATTTGTTTCATTATCAGGGAAGGGGAAAGAAAATATAAAGAGGTGGAGAGATGACTGGTCATTTTATTTTAAATTTTCAAGAAAAAAAAAAAACAAAGTTTAAAAAAAACCCCCTCCAACTTTCTTCTGAGAGAAGCCAAAAAAAAACCTTGGAAAAATTTCTTCAAAAATTGTTTTTCAACTTTTTGGAGGGCTCTTAGCAAGGTGGAGTATCCAGGGAGCAAAAAAAAATTCATATTCATCCAAGTCACAAACAAGTCAAATTTTAAATAAAAAAAAAAAAAAATTCATTTTTTTACATGTTATGGATATTGGTATTTGTGTGTAAAAAAAAGGGTTGGGAAATTGGGAGAATAAGAAAATGGTGTCATCCCCGGCATGCCATATATGGGGAGGGAATTATGTTTTAACTATTTTATCTAGTATTAGTTGTTATTGTTATGGATATTTTTTTAGAATGAAAGGAAAAATTTTTTGGAAGGGTTTGTTTGTTTTAGCCGTGGTATTTTTTGGGGTTTGAAGAGGTTGTTTTTGGGTTGGGGTGTTGGTTGTTGGGTAAATATAAAAATTAGGGAAAACCGAACAATAATACAAGGGGTTTGGAGGGTTGGCCGAAGATAAGTTATGGTAGGGGGGATGAATTGATTTTATTTAGAAGGGAAAAATTGTTGTTAAAAGGGTCCTAGGTGTTAAAATAAAGATTTAATTTTTTGGAGGGGGTTGGAATTGTTGTGATTGAATTTAAAAAAAGGGAAAAAAAATGTTGTTGTTTCAAAAATTTGGAAGAGTGGGAAAAAAAGTTGTTCAGGTTTTGTTGGAATATTATGCGAATTAAAAGGGTTTAAATTAATTAATTGTAGGAAATTTTTGGAATTTTTTAATTTTGATATATATTTTAAAACGCTTTTTTTGGGTTCGAATGCCCCAAATTAGTATGTGAATATGAACATTTTTGATTTTGGGACGAAGTGTAAATTTGGGAGGGGGTTGGGTTTTTCCCAAAAAAAAGCCCTTTTTGGCGTTTGGAACGGCAAAGCCATTTTTGATGTTGCTTATATTGTTGTCGGTATTTTGGGATGGTTTGGCCTTTTTAACCTTTTTTGGTTTTTGTTTAAATGGGCCAATTTAATTTGGGGACGGAGAAGGGGGAGGGCCGCCAAAATTTTTCGAGCCAAGTTTTAAATTTTTTTAAGAACCCAAATTAAAAGGGCACTAATCATTTTTGGGAAACATGACCAATTTGTAGATTTTCGAACGGGGTTTTTGATTTTGGAGACGGGTACGGTTTTGGGGTATGTTAAAGCCCCCTCTTCTTCATATGGCATGTCCTAGTTAGTATAGGTCAGAAACCACCCGGGGAAAAGTCCCCCCCTGGAAAAACCAAATTTATTCACTATTAAACAAAAGGAAAATTTAAACCCCAAACTTGTGCTTTAAAGTAAAAGATTTTCAAACGTCCAAAACCCCTTGGAATTAAAACGAAATGTCTTAAAACCTTCGGGAGACCCAAGGGACATAATGCCCTGTTTTCAGTTTGTCACCGGCCCTTGTATACGGCATCCCCCGATTTCATTACTTGTCTTATTGAAACTTTATAACCCGTTTTAAGTTTTTTCCGGTTTTTATTCAGGTTAGTCTCGCTTTATAACGTTGTTTTTTTGGGCGGCTTTGGACCGGGTTATTCCATAAAGGGGGGTTTTACCGCCCTTTTACCGGCCCCCCCGAAACACATGACTTTTCTTTAAGATGTCGCTTTATGGATACGTAATGACAGTATATGATATGTAAAAAAAAAAAGGGGGAATTTTTTGGGGAAGGATCCCCGGTTGCGCATGCCTGCCCCCGGGTCACCGAAGGTTTTCCACCCTTTTGACGCGGACACAGCGGGGGAAGGGTTTAAATTTTAGGGACATGACTTTTTTTTTTCACAGGTAATGACACGAAATGTTTTGAATAAAAATATATAAAGAAGAGACATCCGCCAAAAGGCCCCAAAAAAGGGCTGCATTGTCCTTTTATCTCGTTATAGATTTTTTCCCCCACATGTTATTATCGCCCATATGTTACATGTTTCTTTGTATTATTTCCATGGTTTTAATACCGGACACCGTTCGATCGCCCCCTTTTTCCCGGGGGGCGTCTCATGCCACGGGTTCAAAGGTCGAGGGGCTCACCCCCCTAGGAGTTTTTTCCCGCCAAAATAAAAGGGGTTCCAAAGCTTTTTTGTTACTATTTTTGGGTACTACTCTTATGTATATTTTTAAAAACACAAACCCCCACTTGTAATACATGTTTTTTGTTGGGCTCGGGATGATACGTACCCGATGTTCATAACCTAGTTGTTTTTTGTCGCCGGGATAGGCCCAAAAATTGATCATTATTTACCGTTTAAGTATCAAGGCGATTTTGTAAAAAGGGCCGTTGTTCATCCCCGGCCCACTTAGTAATAAGAACAGACATATGAAAAAAGGGGCCCCAAAAGAGGGGGACTGTCCGCCCCCCAGTCGGGCCGTGACGGGGCACGACCCGGTGGCCCTGGGGTTTGTCAAACGGCCGTGCCCAAAAGGAGTCCCGGGGGGGTGTGTAGCGCCCCTTTTAAACGGGATCCGGTGGCATTTAGGAAATATGACCTTCTTTGCATTCCGCATCGTGCAAAGGGAAACCCGGCCCCGGTTTCTTTTTTTTTAAAACCCCCTAAGGGTTTTTTTAAAAACCCCGGGACAAGAAACCCAAAAACCGGGCCCCAAGAAAGGGGGCGGGGGGAAAAAAAGGAATTGGACCCACCCCCAAAGGGGGTGGGGAGCCCCCACAACGGGGTTTTTCCCCCCCGCCCCCAAAAAAGGAAAAGGGGGGGCCCGGGGCCCCCCAAAATCCGGCCCGGCTGTTTGGTCCGGGTTCCCCGAACACCAGTTAGTCGCCGCACAAGCTGGGGCCCCAAAGGATACCCCCAAAGGGAAAAGGCAACCCGCCGGAGCCCGTGATTTTACCCCCCCAAATCCCCGAGTTTTTGGGATGGGCCCGAGGGGGGGCCCCGGGAAAATTTTTTGGAGAAATGTCGAGGACCCCCGAAAATAAACACGTTTTCACCGAGTCGAGAGGGGCCTCGTACGCACGGGATATCCGGTTCAGGGGAAAACCCCGGGGAACCCCTCGGGGGAGAAAACGCGCTCCCGGCCCGGGGCGAAAAATTTTCCCAGTTTGCGACATTCCCCGGGCCACCGGGGTTGGGACGGCCCGACCGACTTTTTCCCCAATCCCCCCCACGGGAAAACGATTTGGGGGGAATAACCCCTTTCCCGGACTCATTGCCCACCCCCCGGCCCTGGGGCGATAGGGGATCGGGGCATGGGAAAGTGTAAAAAGGGCCGGGCAATTTGGGCCCAAAAGGGACGCTGGAAAAATTTCACCCGGCCCCCGGGGATCCCTTCCCATTAAAACCCCCACGAAAAAACCCCCGGGAGTACCAAAAAAATTTATGGCAGCGTTTTCGGAAAAGGGCCCCCGGGCGGGCGATTTTTGACCCTTTTTAACCCATAAGAGGACAGATCGAAAAGATTCCGGCATTCCAACCGATAAAAAGGCCCCGAGCATCGGGGTCCCGTTTAGCCCCCCGGGAACAGACAGCGGACCCCCACCGCGATCCCACCCGCGGTGTTACATTTGGGGGGGGCACCCGGGAACCGGGTTTTTTTGTCCGGGTCGCCCGGGACCACCGAGCGGACCGCCCACGACACCAGAGAGACCGGGGGACGAAACTCACGGACCGCTATCGCAGCTCGTCGGCCGACCGCGCCCTCTCGCACGTGCTGGCCCCAGCCCCACCGTGGCCGTGGGTCGAGGCAGAGTGAGGAGCACCCGCATAAAGGGTCCCCGTAACCGCATATTTGCACTTACGACGCCAGGATCCCGAGCTCCCAGACGTGCATTTACAGTACCCTATTGGCATCCCTTTATAAAAGCATATACGTGATCGATTTAAACTCTATACCGTCATGTGTCATTCCTTATATTGCCGACTTAAAATCTAGAAATCCTCGGACAAAAGGTAGTTATACGCATAGACAAGAAATGAGTATTAGGCCGAGAAGCTAAAACGTAATTAAGAGAAAAGTACGTTAGAAGGCGTATCGAAAGTGACTAGTACTCTAACACCGCCCGGATTACGTGACAAGGCCGCGCGGTGCGGGGGAGTGCGAATATGTTAGCGTTAAGATACCGTAATACGATAACATTTCAAGGTTAAGCGTCTTCGGGAACGGAGCAATTCCATGATGGGTGACCCCCCGGGAAGTATGCCCAAAAATTTCATAAGTAAAGATAAAGGACAAATGTGAAGTTAGGGTAGCCTAGATGATATTAAAGTATATGGGATGACTCGAGACGTAATAGTTGCGTAGAAGTAGAGGTTGCGAACCGAGTGTAAACGCGGCTAGAATCGGGGTAAAAAGGAACATTTTACGAATTAAGGAGGGGGTAACAAGAATTTGAATGTGTTGGCACATCGAGGAACGCTACGAGAAGAAGGGCGTCAAGAACAGAGTTGGCACAGTGGCTGTGGAAATGTCCAACGAGAACGAAAGGAAAAAGATGACGGCGTCTCGAAATGGTATATAAGTCAACCAAGGTATTTGGTGGACGTGTTGAGTAATTGTGTACGACAACCATAAAACTCTCGAAATGTGATAACACCCGATAAAAGCGCTTCGACATTCGAGGACGAATGTTCTAGGGGGAGGATGTGTACATCCCGTATGTTTGTGCCCTCGGGTGAGTCGAGGCGAAGCCGACACAAGTCGCAGATGGAAAATTGTAAAGGATTCGGAATATTAAGAAAGCCCAAAAATGGTAAATTTGCATAATGACTCATGGAAATATGGAGAAAGGCTAGGGGCAAATTTGGAATTAAGGGAAATATTTTTCATGAAATAAGATAAATTTGCTAGAAATTTCAAGAAAGAGGCTAATTGGCCATGGGCCCCACTTGCAAAACATGGCCAAATGAATTCAAGCCAAGCAAGGGACAATTTGTTTCATTATCATTGGAAGGAGACTAAGTATATAAAGAGGTGGAGAGATGACTTGGTCATCTTATTTCCCTAGAATTTTCAAGAAAAGAAGAACAAAACAAAGAAGGAAAAAAACCTCCAACTTTCGGCCAAGAGAGAAGCCAACAAAACCTTTGGCAAAAATTTCTTCAAAAATTATTTTCTAACTATTAGAAGGCTCTTAGCAAGGTGGAGTATCCATTGGAGCAAGAAAATTCATATTCATCCAAGTCACAAATTCTAGTTGAGTGAAGAAATAAGGAAAAAAGGTAAAGAATTATTTCTTTTTTTACATGTTATGGATATTGGTGCATGTTGTAGTGTACAAAAAAATGGTTGAAATTCGTGGAGAATAAGAAAATAGGTGCATGGCCGTGCATGCCTATATATGTGGAGGAATTATGTTTTAACTATTTTATCTAGTATTAGTTGTTATTGTTATGGATATTATGTTGAGAATGAAAGTTGAACAATTTTGAGAGGTTGTGGAAAGTGCGGGTGTTGAGCGGAGTATGTATGTATTGTATGTGTTATGTTGTGTTGTGTTGTATGTTGGTTGTTGTTGTAATATATGGAAAATATGGAAATTCATGAACAATATATACATGGGTTGGAGGGTTAGCGAATGATAAGTTATGGTAGGGTGTGATGAATTGATTTTATTTAGAATGGAAATTGTTGTTATGATAGGTTCTATGGTGTTAAATAAAAGATTTACAATAGTTTTGAGGAATGAAAATTGGATTGTTGTGATTGAATTTGAAGAAAGGAAAAAAAAATGTTGTTGTTGTTTCATAAATTGGAAGATGTGGGTAAGTAGTATGTTGACGGTATTTATGGAATATTATGCGAATTATATTGTATTAAATTATATCGAATTGTATGGAAATTGTTGGAATTGTTGAATATTGGATATATATTTTGAAACGCTCTTGGTTTATGTTCGAATGACCTTAAATTAGTATGTGAATATGAACATATTGATATCGGGATTGTAAGTGTAGCATTGATTCTGTTGTTGGGTTATTGTCTGAAAATAAGACTATTTGCGCGAATGCGTTTTTAGTCGATTGTTGATGTCACATATTGTTGTTGGTATTGTTGGTTGATAGTTTACTGTGGTTTGAATTCCCGCATTGTTGTTGTTTGATATGGGCCAAGTTGAACTTGGGCGGAATGGAGTATTTATGTGAGGTGTCAAATCTCGTAGCCAAGCTTTATTTTAAGAATCCAATTCCAAAGTGCACTCAATCATGTTTGGTAAACATGACCAATTTGTAGATTTCGCGAACTTGGAGCTTGAGTTTGGAGACGTGTACAAAGCGAAAGGTATGTGTAAAGCCTACCTTCTTTCATATGGCATGTCCTAAGTAGTATAGGCAAAAATCCCAATTTCCGGGAAAAATCCTACCTCAAACGACACCTAAATTATTCATATTCATTCAAAAAAGGGAAATTTAACCCCAAAATTTTTTTAAAATAAAATTTATGTTCAAACGTCCAAACCCCTTTGGGAAATTTAAACGAAATGTCTTAAAACCCTTTGGGATGACCCAAAAAAAAAAATTTTTTCCCCCTTTTCATGTTTGGGCACCTCTATTCCATATACGTGGGATACCCCCCTTTCCCTTACTTGTCTTATTAAATTTTTTAATCCCTTTTTTAAGTTTTTTTTGGGGGTGTTGCTATTCTTCCAAATCTTGGCCCCTTTTAAAAGCTTGTTCTTTCAAGGGAGACAAGGGCCGGGTTATTCTAAAAATAAACGGGGACCCACCCACGTCACCCCTTTTTAAACGACTTTTCGGGGTTTTTAGGGGCCCCCAAGGGGTACGAATGAAATGGTTGGGTATGTATATGAAAAGGGGGAAATTTTGGGGGAAGGATACCGTTGCCGACGCATTCCACCGGGCCCGGGGGAATTCCCTCCCGACGCGGAGCCCAAAAAGGATTTGGTGGCCGACGTATTTTTTGACATGACTTTAAATTTTTACATGATATGACAAAAAATGTTTTGAATAAAAAAAATGATAAAAAAGCATGACATCCGCCGAAAAACTTCGGGACGATTGTCCTTTTTTCTCGTTATATGATCTTTGTACCCAATGTTTTTCGCCTAATGTTACATTTCCCTTTATTATTTTAGGCTTACATACCTTTTTAAAAGCTCGAAAGACCCTTTTTTTGGGGGCCCCGTCTCATGCCAGCCGTTTAAGTGTGGGCGGTCGACTCCTGGAGCTTTTCCCGGGCCCTAAGGGGAAACGCTTCCCCCCTTTTTCCGGGGGCTCTATTTTTAAAATAATTTTAGTATATATTTGAAACACCCCGTCACTTTAAAACACATGATTTTTCTTTTTGTCGGGAGACATGTCCCCGATGTTCATAAACCAGTTGTCTTTGTCGCCAGATACGCCAAAGAGGTTGATCATTACTACCGAATGATGCTATTATCCGATGTTGTGGAAAAAAAAAGGCCGGTTTTCAAGCCCACTTAGTAATAAAAAATGACATAGACAGTGGTGCCCCAAAAGACGGGTACTTTTGCCCCTAGTTGGGGGTAAAAAGGACCTCTTTGGGCATTAGAGGAAATTCCAAAAACATAGAGAAATATGCCGAAAAGGGGGAGGGCCCCGGACATACTATAAAAAATATTAAGATCAAACCCTACGCAAAAAGGCCACCCGGGGAAAATATTTGCAAAAAAAATAGGGCCGGGGGGCCCTACAACGTTTAAAAAAATACCAGACGGCCACAAGCTTACCAGAAAATACATAAAAAGGGAGGATAAATTTTCCATACCCGTATGTACACAAAAGATAACGTACCAAAAAAACAAAGAATTCAAACAAGAGGGTCTCCACTATCAACCGAACAACAAC
>NW_026720460.1:0-10308 GCF_029784015.1 Lycium ferocissimum
TAGGGGTTTTTCCAAAACCCTTATTAGGACACTTAGGGTTGAAATCTTAAGGTAATGCTTGGCTACCGAAATTTCGGCGCATTTCCTCGTAAATATACCATCCTCAACATTCAACTCAGCAAGTTTTCAATCAACAACAACAGAATTCAAACCGGCCAAACTATTAACACGACTCAACAACAATACTAACAATTCCATATTCAATCAATTTACTACTTCTTCCAAAAACTTTCCAACTTCAATGAAACAATAACAACCTTATAATATATATTCCATCAACATCATACTAATATCATTACATGCTATCATGCAAGAACATTATTTTTCGATATACGCAATCTTCCAATTGCCAATACTTCACCAAACTTATCAAGTCTTTATTTGCGATATAACATCTCTTAACAACTAAGATGTTAATTACAACTCGCTCATTATTCTTTCACAACTCACCAATGTACATGACTATACATCAAGTATACACGGCCACATACACACCACACACTACACGGCCATATCATGCACACACACGAGCCACGTTCTCTCAAATTCATTCAATTTCCATTATCAATATAGTATTCACAACAATAATAACCAAACACTAAATAAATTAATTAGAACATGCTTTCACACACACACACACATATATATATACACGGCCACACCACTTTTTTCCTCTTCCATGAATTTCATCCATTTTCTTACACACTACGCATACGACATCATCCGTAACATGCAAAAAGAGTCAAACCTCACCTTTTCTTCAATTAACTTCACTTGAGTAGAGATTCCAACTTATAGAAATAGGTGTTCCTCTTGCTCCAAAAACCACTCCACCTTGCTAGGGACCCTTGAATTGGTAGGAAAAGATTTTTGTAAAATTTTTTGAAATTTTTCTCTTGAAATTTTTCTTTGGCCGAATATTATTCAACTTTTCTCCTTCTCTTCTTGTTCTTCTTTTCTTGAAAATTCTAGAGGTTTTTATGATAAAGATGACTTAGTCATCTTATTTAATACCAAGTATGAATTAGTCATGGGCCTAGCCCGTGGCTTGGCCAGGTTGGGCCTTTGGTTTTTTTAAAAAATTCAAGCCCACCTTGTATTTTTTAGCTAGTTCTTGTAATTTATGAAATATTTTTCCAACTTCCAAATTTGCCCTTCGTCTTTCTCCATATTTCCACGAGTCATATTGCAAATTTCCCTTTATACCCTTGACCTTCTGCATTTTTTTTTACTTCTAAATTTTTCATAAGCAACTCACTCGCATGTCAAACAAAATAAAATATGACCTTGCTTGTCGTCTTCCGCGTGATTGTCTCGAATTGTCAGATTATACAAAATGCGGGATATAACGATCACAATGGTTCACGGACTACGCGGATGGGTTCGTTGTTACGCTTTCCCGCGGGACGGAGGCTAAGGCCTCGGATGCGATAATTATAGGTAACGTCTCGATGCATCTCATGGGATACGTATTATTTGACACAGGTTCTACATTTTCTTACGTGTATACAAATTTTCTATGGGTCTTGATATGGTCTATGATTTACTTGATGCCCCTATACATGTATCTATTCCAGTTGGAGACTCTGTGGTTATAGATAGAGTCTTTCGATCTTGTACTGTCACATTTATGGGGTATGTCACCTGGGTTGACTTAGTGATTTTAGACATGGTAGATTTTGATATCATCCTGGGTATAAGTTGGCTGGCTCCTTATCACACAGTGCAGTTGTCATCTTGCAGGGCGGTCACCTTAGCTATGCCCAGGGTGCCTAGACTTGAGTTCAAGGGTAACCTTAGTCCCTCCCCGAAGAAAATCATTTCCTTTATTCATGCAAAGAAATTAGTGGATAGGGGGTGCTTGGCTTATTTGACACATATCCATGATACCAGTATTGACGGTCCATCTCTTGAGTTAGTTCCTATGGTACGTGAGTTTGCAGAGGTGCTTCCTGTAGACTTGCCAGGCATGCCCTTTGGACCGTGACATTGATTTATGCATTGACTTAGATCTAGGGACCCGTCCTATATTTATCCCGACACATCGGATGGCACCAACAGGGTTGAGGGAACTAAAGTAACAACTTCAGGACCTTTTTAGTAAGGGTTTCATTTGTCTGAGTGTCTCCCCGTGGGGCGCACTTGCTCTATTTGTGAAAAATAAAGATGGGACTATGCGGATGTGCATTAATTATCGTCCAGTTAAATAAAGTCACCATCCAGAATAAATACCCCATCCCTCGTATTGATGACTTGTTTGATCAGCTTCAGGGGGCTTCTGTGTTTTCGAAAATTGATTTGAGATCGAGCTATCATCTGTTGAATTTTAGGCAGAGGATATTCCTAAGATAGCGTTCCGGATAAGGTATGGGCATTATGAGTTTCTGTTTATGTCTTTCGAGATTAGTAACTTGGGTGCTTTTATGGATTTGATGAATGGCATTTTTAAGCCATACTTGGACTCTTTTGTGATAGTGTTTATCGATGGCATTCTGATTTATTCGAAGAGTAAGGAAGATCATGAAAAACACTTGAGGGTTGTTCGGGGATCTTTGAGAGAGTGGCAGTTGTATGCTAAGTTCTCTAAGTGCGAATTTTGGCTTGCATCTGTGTCCTTCTCGGGACATGTGGTTTCTAAAGAGGGGATTATGGTGGATCTGAAGAGAATTTGAGCAGTGAGAGATTTGGCTAGGCCTACATCAGTGATAGAGGTTCGCAGCTTTGTGAGGCTGGCCAGTTACTACTGTTGGTTCGTGAAGGGGTTTGCTTTTATTGCTTCACATTTGACCTATTTGACTCAGAAAGAGGTACCCTTCCAATGGTCCGACGAGTGTGAGGAGAGCTTCTAAAAGCTCAAGACTTTATTGACTACAACTCCTATTCTATCTTTGTCCATGGAGGGCAAGGACTTTGTAGTTTATTGTGACCTTCTCATTTGGTTTGCATTTGTATGTTAATGCGGGAAAGAAGGTGATTCCTTATTCTTCCGGAAGGAAGTGAAGATTCATGAGAAAAGAACTATCCACTACTCATGACTTGGAGTTGGAAGGCATTGTGGTTTTTTGCGTTGAAGATTTGGAGGCACTATCTCTATAGTGCCCGTTGCGATGTATTTACTGATCATCGCAGTATTCAACATGTGTTTACTCAGAGGGATCTTAATTCTAGGCAGTGGAGATGGATGGAGTTTCTCAAGGATTATAATATTACTATCTTGTATCATCTTGGCAAGGCAAATGTGGTAGCAGATGCCTTGAGTAGGAAATCAACTAGTATAGGGAGTTTGGCTTGTTTGATTGCGTCAGAGCATCTATTGGCCAGGGAGGTTCAGACTCTGGCTAACAGCTTCATGAGGCTTGATGTGTCTTGTTCGGACAGAGTGTTGGCTTGTGTTGAGGCGAGATCATCATTTCTGGAGCATATTAAGGCCAGACAGTTCGAGAATGTGAGTTTGAGTAAGATTCACGATAAAGTCTTGCGTGGCGAGGCCAAGGAGTCGTGATTGATGATGAGGGAGTCTTGAGAATCAAGGGGCGTGTTTACGTTCCCCGTGTTGATGATCTGATTAGGATGATTCTAACGGAAGCTCACAGATCTAGATATTCCATTCATCCTGGTGCTACATGTACCGTGACTTGAGGAAGCACTACTGGTGGGCTAGGATGAAGCGTGATATTGTTAAGTTCGTTGCACAGTGTTTGAATTGCCAGCAAGTGAAGTACGAGCACCAGAGACTCGAAGGTACACTTCAGAGGATGCCCATTCTAGAGCGGAAGTGGGAGAGGATAGCGATGGACTTTTTGGTTGGTCTTCCGAAGACCTTGGGTAAGTTTGATTCGATTTGAGTCATTGTTGATAGATTGACCAAGTACGCATTTAAATCTTAGGTTTAGATTACCCATCTTTAGAAGTTACCCGCGATTTATATTCGGGAGATTGTTCACCTACATGGGATTCCTATTTCCATCATATCCGATAGAGGAACGACGTTTACATCCCAGTTTTGGAAGACTTTGCACTTAGAATTGGGTACTAGATTGGACCTTAATATAACTTTCCACCCTCAAACGGATGGCTAGTCTAAGCGGACCATTCAGGTCCTATAGGATATCTTTCTTGTGTGATTGACTTCGGTGGCCATTGGGATCGGTTCTTACCCTTGGTGAATTTGCATATAATAATAGTTATCACTCAGCATTGATATGACCCCCGTTTGGGGGCTCTTTATGGGAGGATATGTAGGTATCTATCGGGTGGTTTGATGCATTTGAGGTAAGGCCATAGGATACCGATCTTTTGAGAGAGTCATTAGATAAGGTTAAAGTGATTCAGGAAAAGCTCTTGCCATCTTAGAAGTGGCGAACGAGTACTCGGATCGAAAGGTCCAGAGATCTTGAGTTCATGGTTGGAGAAAAAGTCTTGTTGAACGTTTCACCCATGAAGGGTGTGATGAAGTTTGGGAAGAAAGGTAAGCATAGTCCCAGATTCATTGGTCCGTTTGAGGTTCTCAATCGTGTGGGAGATCTAGCCTATGAGTTGGCTTTGCCCCTAGGTTTTTTAGGTGTTCATCTAGTGTTCCATGTCTCTATATTGAAGAGATAGCATGGTGATGGTTCGTTTATCATTCGCTAGGATTCTGTCTTGTTGGATAAGAATCTATCCTATGAGGAAGAGCCTATTCCTATCCTAGATAGAGAGGTTCATAAGTTGAGGTCGAAAGAGATAGCGTCAGTGAAGGTTCAGTGGAAGAACCATCCCATTGAGGAAGCTACTTGGGAGACCGAGTCTGATATGCGAAAGAATTACCCCCAGCTTTTCCTTTGAGTCAGGTATTTTTCCCTTGTTTCTCTTTCTTGTCCGTTCGGGGACGAACGAGTGTTTAATTGGTATCTAATATAACGACCCGCCAGGTCGTTATGGGCGTGACTTAGAAAACTAGACCTCCGTTGGGAATTTTGAGGTCACGGGTTGGTCAGCAACGTGTTTTTATGTGTATGTACACATTTTGTTTGCGTCTGTAGGGCCTCAGATTGGTGTTGGGAATGCTGGGTGAAAAACTAATGGAAAAACCCGAGCTACTGGTCAAAATGGACAACTGCAGTGGGTGTGGGATTGCGGTAGTGAGTTCGTCGTAGCGGGGCGAGCTTCGTCGCAGCTGGAGTAAGGGAATTAATGAGGTCCGTTATTGCGGAAGGTTTCCGTATAAGCGAGGCTAACACGGCGAGACACCCGGCCGGCTGCCGGCGATCGACGGAGCGAGAATCAATGTTTTATATCCTTTATTAAGACCCGTTCCCCACAACTCCAAAACAACTTCCAAGAACTCCTATGGCGAAATTCTAAGGCTAGGGCTAAAGTTCTCTTGAAAGGTAAGTCTCAACCCTTCACTTTATTCATTCCATGATATTGTTAGGTTTCATGATTAGTTAAAGGTTCTCTAATGGTGAATGAAAGGATAGAACCCTAGAAGTTGTGCACCCTTGAATAAATAAATGGGTTATTGATTTTATTGCTGTTTAATCATCTAGGAGTATAAAATATCACTTCCTAGGATGAGAATTTGATTATTAAATGATGGAATGATCTATTGAGACTTAGGGTTTCATAAAGATGGTAACTTTATCCTAAAAACTGATTGAAAGGGGTGGAATTGATTGGAAAACCCATGAATGGGTAGAATATGATCATTGGGATTAATATTAGTATGAATTCACCCTTAGGGATAGTTCACCCATTTGAATAAGGGTAGAAGTAGTTGGGTTCTCTACCCCAATTTTTGTTTGTTGAGTAAATGATACATTACTCACATAGCGTTATGATTGCTAGACTTTGAATGTTCTGAAGCTTTGCAAAAAGGGAAAGCTATTGCAGAGTGATTGCATTGTTCCAGTTCAGCTTTGAGATAGGTTTCGGTCTACTTGAGTTAGACTTTGATTAGTTGATTCTATATGTTATGAAATTGATAGGAGAAGCATGATTAGGGCTTCAGACATAAAGTGTGGTTGGAAATTCCTTTACTTGATATCAGTTGATTGATTATGTGGTTAACTATTATGATATGATAAAGAAGGGGTTAATGAATACTCTTCTTGTTTACTTGAAGTAATCCCTTATTTATCTTTTTGTTGATGAATTGATTGTTGAGTCTTGATATGACTTGTGACATGGTAGCTTATGTTCCCTGATATTGATTTATTGATTTTTCACATTCCTTAATTGAGTGTGGAACATAAACACCTTTGGGATGAGGAAGACAATATAAATATGAAAAGGCATATTTGATAGGGGGTGAGGATGTGGCCTAGTTATGGAATCGTGATCGGTCAGTTCCGGAGCGAGTAGTACATGGACAACATGGGTCCCCTACAGTTCATGGCTATTTGGGCAAACATTACCATTTAGCATGTGTGTACAAATATGTGACAGAGTTGAGATAATTCATGAGTTCCGGTTGTGTTGTCAATCATATAGGTTGAGTTATATTTTATTGATTGTTGTTGTGTGGGTTTACATTATTTCGTTGATGAAATGATTCTCATTGATAAGTTCTTGTAGTTATGGGCTGTTGTGCCTATCTGTCTATTTTATTGATTTCGTGATAGTATGCATGATACCAATCTTAGTCGGCATATGATATCTGCTGGTAAATGGTGTTGGTATTGATACTACCTTGCTATATTCTTTTGAGTGCAGATTGTGATCCAGAGACGTCTACCAGACCTCATATTTAGCGTGAGCCGGTTCAGAAATGATTTGAGGGTGACCTCTTTGTCCATGCCAGGCCACACGAAGATCTTTCTCATTTTAGATGTCTATTTCATTTCAGACATTATGTTTTATTTCAGATAGTTGTTCATTCTTAGACAATTATGTTTTCGAGTCCTTATACGATGACTTTTGGATTTTGGGGTGTTAATAGTTATACTTTCGCATTCATTAATTATTTATGGCATGACTAGACGTTTGGATGATTATTACTTTTGTTATATTCTTGATATGTCTAAAAGTGGGTAGGTAATTGGTAATCGTTGGATGGTTGGTTAAGGGGATTGGTTCGCCCACTAAGTGAATTAGTATGGGTGCCACTCATGGCTATTTGAGTCGTGACAGTTGATAAGTGTAGTTGAACCGTGTTGTTATTGGTATTGCCTGGTTGTTATTGTTGTTTTTTGGAATTGGCGGAAGTGGCAGTTATAGGGGAAATGTTGTCCGATTTTCTATAAGTGACCTACTAGCTTAGAAGTATGTTTATAGATCCCTCCATGGTATTAACTACGAGTTTTACTGTCTTAATGTAGATTGAAGTCTTCAGGATGATATATGTTGAGTCGTTAAGTAACCGGCAAAGATATGTTAAGCCACTTTCCTTTATTCTTTTAGCATGATTCCAACGAACAAAATGTAAACAAATGACTGATACTTATAAACGACTCTTTTCTTAGTAGTTATAACAAGCTTATGTTTATTGTCTTTTATAAACTGTTTCTGATCTTTATTGCATTGATTCATTAGCTCATGATGAAGTTATGATGATGATGCTAGTTCCATAACGTTAACCGGAGGGGAAATGACCTTACGTCACTCCAATAAGTTCAAAACATACCTCTATTACTCCTATACATTCATATATATACTATATTATGATGATGATGCCCACAGAGGCTTGATGGTGTTATATACGTATATATATGGTACGACGGTGCTATAGATGCACACCTGATCAGGTGGATATGTGCGTATATACTATATATTGTATATCATGGCCCTCAGTGGCAAGACAGAGCCAAGGTTGAGTTTCTTATTCCTCTATTACATTGATGTCTTTTCTTATGTTGTTATCTGCCTTACATACTCGATACTTTATTTGTACTGATGTCCCTTTGCCTGGGGACACTGTGTTTCATGCCCGCAGGCCCTGATAGACATGTTAACGGCCCTCCCAGTAGGTTACCAGCTCAGTGGAAAGGGTTGTTGCACTTCACTTGCTCCGGAGTTGCCTTTTTGGGTCAGTATGATTATGCATATATGTTATGGGTATGGCGGGGCCCTGTCCCAACCTTATGACTCTTATGTACTCGTTAGAGGCTTGTAGGTAGATGTTATGCATATAAATGTTTTATACGGCCTTGTCGGCCTATGATTTGAGGTACAAATGTTTATGTCGGCCTTGTAGGCTCGTTTATCTTATGTATATCATTTTGGGGTCGTTCTTTGTTAAGTACTCCTTATGTTTTATTCAGATTGTCACATGCCGGCCCCTCTAGGCCATTTACGCATGATAGCATGGTTACGGAGACACGTTATGTTGGTGCTCGGTATGTTAGGTCCGGGATCCAGTCGTGCCCTCCGGTTTGGGATGTCTACAAGCCATGTCTAGTAGAGTCTTGTTTATGGGTGTTTTGCACGCCACCCTTTATAAACAGGAGGCGCGGGGATATTTAGGATGGTTACTTTCTTTTCATGTCTTAGATCATGCGAAAGAGCTGAGTTGTAGGTAATCTAGTGTAACGTATGCGTTGATGTAGGTTGTGCAGAAATGTCTTCGCCCTGAAAAGCTACAGTTAACCGGGATGCTACGGAAGAATTAGCAGAGGGTATGAGATATACGCCCTCTTTTGAGACAGTATCTGAGGACCAGAGTGAGTCATCTTCTCAGACAGCCCCGGTTCCACCAATACTAGAGTAGCTGAGGGAAGCTCCATCATCATTAGCTCTATAAGATCAACTACTGGCTCCATCTGACCGGGATGTAAGGAAAGCGGTACAGGTATTGACGCAGTTGGTTACCTCTCAGGCTTGGCGTCACCCGAGGGCCCCTAATAATGATAGAGTCCTTGAATGGTCAGGGAGTTCACAGCCTAGGGAATCTAGGGAGCGAGAGCTGTCTATATTTTTAGGAGATGATTCCGATAAGGTTAGGGGATGGACCAAGAGGGTTAGGACTGTGGAGGATCTCAGAGGTCTGTCAGGTGGGGGTAGGTTGCAGCAGGCTGGGTTTGTGCAGCGACTTACGTGTGATTAGAGCTCTCAGGTAAGGCCGAGGCAGGATTCGCAAACGTTAGTATGTCAAGATTATGTTAGTACAGGTAGAGTGGAGCCGTCCCGTTCGTTGTGTCATCAGTTTAGTCGGGCGCATGCTGGCCAATGTCGTGTAGGTATAGGGGTTTGTTTCTTATATGGTAGTAAGAACCACAATGTCACGCCCCCCAATCTCTGGAGGGGTGTGGCGGGCTTGCGGAATTGCCACGCTCGGTGGAGCGAACCACTGCGAACTTTGTAATTACGGATGGGTAGTCCTCAGCTTAGGCGGGACAAAGCCTACTGTGAGAATGAACAACACCAACAAGGCGAGCATGCCACATTATGAACATACGTAAATGCTAGCTATCATATCTAAAAGGGTACGCACACCCAAAACATATATGTACATACTGTGCAGGCCGACAAGGCCCCCATCAACCAACAGTACCAAAATGGATAAGTACAAGGGCCAGCAAGGCCAAAACACTAACGTATTATATCTAGGACTCGTCTGAAGCCTCTAAAGAGTAAAGCGTATCATGGCGGGGATGACTGGCCTACCCACCACGTATCTATATACACAAAGAAAGACTACAAACTGAACACAGCGATTACGGATAAGTGGGCTCACCAATCGGTGATGTACGGTCCCTATTGGGGGGTCTATTTGTCTGTCTATCGGCACTGCGTGAATGTAGCGCCCCCGACAAAAGGGACATCAATACGAAAGAATGTGCGGTACGTGACGATAGAATACAGAAAGAGAAGGCCCCGAAAGCATAATAATTTGGAGGCAAAAGAATGCCACAGGATAACACGGTCTGTCTCTCTCGTATCAAAAATGCGATACGATAATATTATATATATCTCACTAACCAAGTGGCCGAAGCGTAAAATCACACACACGCGGGGCGGCCGAGGCAATAATGTCTCACTAACCCGTCAGCCATGCAATAATGTCTCGGCGGCCACGTGGCCGGGCTAAAGAAAATATATGTATATCATCTATATCTTTGAGAGATATAAGGCTGCGGCATGTCTTACGTATTCTTTCTAACGTCAAGAACACAAGGGGGGATGAGAATCCCTCGAAAAGGTACAACATAATACTTGGAAAGGTTGTATAGCACTAAGGCGAGCTACTCTCGACAAGTTTCTTGTCATAAAACTCATTAAGCTCTTACTATATAGGGAAGCATGCCAAATGAAGAAGGGACAACCATTAAATACCTTTGAAAATAATATCCCTCAACCCCACTCGACTGCCGCCCTTAATGCAAAAAAAGA
>NW_026720461.1:0-10134 GCF_029784015.1 Lycium ferocissimum
GTTTTGGTAAAATGTCCCGTTCCGGGAAAAGCTCCAATTGCTCCCGGAGCGCGCGTGTCCGATTATGCATGATATGTGTTCGACCGTTTGTTGTGGAGACTCGCGTACAAGAGTGGCTCCGGATGTCAGCTTCGTAGGCGCTCCACCTGTACCGTCATGCCATTCCCGTTGGCGCCATAATTTTCACATTACATATCTCCGTCGATTTGGCGACTACAAAGGATATTTCCAGAACATTTGTCAGGATCTCGTCATTTGTCCCATTAATAGTCCGAAGTTTATGTATGTAACAAAGAGTCGTGGTTCTCGTTTCGCTCCGAATGCGGTTACTACCATCACACCCTGAAGAAATCGTGCGTGACATACCCAGGTATACAATTGACTCGTTTTAGATACAAAGGAGGATACCCTAATTGAAATAAGCTCCGAACCATAAGCTAAATCACTAAAAGCATTCACATTAAAACCATTTGAAGCTTCTCCTTGAATAAGCATAACTGGCTCCCCGTCTACTTTCAGTTCGAACCATGTTGTACAAGCTTTATATGCCCGCTTATCTCCTCCTTCGTGAGATTTGACTATGATTTAAAAAGTGGTGCTCCCGTGCCGTGTTTCGAATATTGAAGCCGATTAGATTCTGATCACTTTATATTGTACTCGCGATTATTTAAACTATAGTTTCGCCTTTGGCATTATTGCTCTTCTGATTGTTATGGACAACTCTTTCCTATGGCTCTCTTTTTATTTGTGAATATGTCTTTGCTACCTGGCATTATCTAACAATTTAAGCACGAAGTCAGCTCGGGTGAACTTTAGTATCCGTTCTATAAATTGTGCCGGAGTCTATACCAACCTAGGAGAATACCTCACAAGTTCCTTAGCCGATTAGTTTGGACTTCGAGCGTGGCTACATTTAGGTTTGATATACCTTGGTTAGGAAATTTGAAGAGAGTTAGGAGTGATAATGGTAATGACAAGTGATACATACTAAAAGATACTATCTCGATTTATATAGGTATATTTGAGGTTCAGAGAGATTTAAAGATAGAGTGACTTCTAAATTTCAGACCTTCAACGAATTGTCAGTAATTAATTGATCCATTGGCCTTGGACTTTAGGGATAGGGTCTTAGAGACAAGATACATAAGGCATGTACATGTGTTAGTGAAGAAAAAGGAAGGCATACATGTGATGAGCTTCCGCTTGATATACACATCATATGTGTATATCGTGATGTATTAGATATATACGAGTACACACGTCAGTAGGCTTATGTACAAAGTATATACAAACAGAAAAAGTGGATAGAAATTTCATCTAGGTCTCAACTCTTGATCATATCTCCCTCTAGGCGTGCAGGGCCTAGCCCACCCGTATTTTCGCTTAAAATAGACTAGACTTCACCTTACCCTAAGGCTGTGGGATAAAGAGGACAAGCTTTCCGTTTTGGTCCCCTCAGATTAGCAGCCTTTTGGAGTTATTTTGTTATCTTATGTCATCATATTGTAATATCTATTTGATCCTCCTACTATGGCCTTGAGTTTATTTTCGTGTTGTTTGTAAAATAAATTGTTTCCCACACGTGGTGATACTTGTGCATAATTGCTGGACTTGACGATTCTTTGGCAATACCGGTCCTGGGGGAGTCGAGATGATCTGGGATAGGTCTTAGCCGTTCCCCGATGTCCATTTCCATGTGTCTGGGTTCATGAAACCCTTGGAACTTGCAATGAGGCCTGGATACGGGTGGTGATGTTCGTTTTCCTTTATGTTGTGAAGGTCTCGACTGTGAAACTACCGTGTAATCAAATGCCATAATTATGTAACTTGTAAGAGTCTGATATATATGTGCGTAAGTTATACATGTCATAAGTTCAAAAAATTATAAACTAACCGGGTTCTTTTTTTCCTTTTTCCCCCTTCACCACATGACCACTCGGGTCAAGATCAACCTGCCTATTGGGCCTCAGGCCTAATAAGGAAAATTCGTTTCTCCGAAGATATCGAGTTCAAAAAAGATAGAATTAAATAGCTTGGCGTGCAGATGTCTACCTACATGGGTGAGAATGGTCCGGCTGTGGGCTTGGTACGCCCCTAGTCTTTCTATTTTCTTTATTTTGTTTCCATTTCCTTCATTCAGTTTTCTTTGGTGTATTTGTACAAAACTTGTAAAAACTCATATAGTGGATTCCTTATTGTATTAACTAGTCATCTTAGGATAATGGTACTTATCTTAGTATAGATTGACTTTAAGTCCCAAAAATTATTTTTCAAACCCGAATTTAGCATAACGATTTTGTCAAGATCAAATGGATAATCGGCCAAACTGTTTTAACGCGAGCTAACAACAATAAAAGGAATTTTCAAAATAAAAAGGTTGTAAATGACATTTTTTTTAAAGCAAAACGGACTGGTTCTTGAGATAAAGCACACACATTTTACAAAATCAAACCAAGTTTCCTGACTCCAAACCAAGAATAAGGGTAAATTGTTTTGGACTGATCCAAATTACAAAATTTGGCAAAAGTTTAGAGGCTGAAGATCCCCGCCGACCTCCCTTTTTCGTAGAAAATAATAAACCCATAATGAGCCAAGTCCAACCAAATAAATAATAAAAAGACTTTTTGGGCTGAAGCCCACTTAGATGTAAAAGGGGTTTGTGACATTAAGCTTTTAAACAAGTTTCACACACATGTTTTTTTTTTTTTTTTTTTTGGCTAAACCTGAGGAAATGGACGGACCCTTTTATGGAGAATTATAATTTTGGCTATAAACCCAAGACCAATTTTTATAAAGGACGTACATTCTTTAAAATAAATATGCTTCAAACCAAAACGTTCGTATATACAAGCTTGTTAGATAAGGCGCTCCAAATGTATTAAACGGGTCGACCCAAAGTCGAGTATGAGTTAAGCATGGACAAAATTATGTATTTAAACCATAACAATTTTATATTCTCTAATAAACGACATATATAAAAGGATGACAATTTTGGTACTCTCTTTACAAACAAAATATACCACCCTTATATATAAAAGGGAGACTATTTCACCTGGATATTGTAAATCCAAATCTAAGTGCCCTATACATAGTGGGAACATGTTCAAACTTTTTACAAAAAATGATATGCAAATGACAAAGATTTTTGCGGGAATAAACACTAAATAAACCATGCAAATACTCATACATTGGAATTCGAAGGCCAACCGTATAGTACGGATCCTTAATACCGAGTGCCTAACACCTTCCCCAGGGGATCATCAGAACCCTTACCTGAAACTCTAGATTACGAAGGATTTTTCACGGTATTTGAGTAAGCCCTTCACCCTCAATTTTCCTAATTTCCTAAAAATTAGTTGGCAACTCTTTTTAAAACAAAGTCCGAAAGAGCACCAACAAGTTCGTAGTAACTTTTGTGCACCAACGTAAATGCGAGCCGTTACAATTGGTATGAAGGGTATGCGCGTGACTCTCAGTTCGTGAAGTCAATCATATGCAACAAATTTTTCAATCCATATGCCCTCACAAAGACCAAAGAATGTCCCATAACACACATGTACAAGTATAACAGAGACAAAAGACGAAAGAGAGGAGAAACACTCACACTTACAAAGAAGTTCACATGCAACAAACGCAAATGCCGAAGGCTTGCCCTTATTTTCAATGCTATTAATTTTGGACAGTTCAGTTGCCATCACATTAGACTTTTTCATGGCTTGTAATGCAGGCTTACGGACGGGTAGGATGCATATGTGGATTATAATGACTAACCCTCCTTGAACACTACACTTTATTTCAACCCTTTTTCTTTTCCTTCTTTCTTTTTGATCCTACAACCTCGATGTGGTCCATCAAACTAATTATCTTATTCATATTTTTGTGCAACATTTTCTTACTAGTTTTCATCTTTTTTTTTTTTTTAATATAGCAAAGATATTGACATAAACCACACCGATCGTAAGACTAGGCAGATCATCCACCCCCAAGCTTAGGCTTTAAGCCTCAATTTTCACGTATTTTGCATTGCACCCCCAACTTAGGATTTAAGCCTCTTATTCACCACTAGAAGTGTCAAGGAGGGAAAAGGTGAAGAAATGGGTACATTTTAAACAAGGGTAGAGGTTAATTAGCGGCTAGTCAAGAAAAAGTATTAAAGTCTCAAAACGGGAGACTAGGGGTAATATATGTGAACTGGTAGGCTTATAAAATACATCAGGGCTTTAAAATCATACCAAAGAAATCCTCAAATCATGTCAACAACCAAACTATCATAAGAAAATGGCACGACGAACTAGGACAATTCTTGATTGCAAGTACAACACATGAACATCATACTAACAACTCACAACACATTGTCATACGGATTGATCATTGCATTTCAAGTTGACTCCCAAACAAGTACTCAACACACAAAATATCCTAATAGTCATAATGTCATAAAAACAGTCATGCATGTCAATTCACCAACACAATATTTTTCGGAAGGGTCCATTTACTTCTAACACATCATACATTAGTAAGTAACTCAAACCACTACCACATAAGCCCAAAATTACTCTATTCTACCTAAACACACAACCTAAACATTCCAGGTTCAATAGAAATTTAACACCCTCAAGAAAAGAACCATGGCAAAGAAAAGCTGAGGGGAGTACAACTAACACATATATACAACAAAAACAAACTAGCCCACCCCTAACTAAAAAGCATGCATTGTCCCTAATGCATCAAAACACACAAAAATAGTGAGTAACAGCTCCTTGGGGTGTACTAGCCACACTGGTCATCCTAAGGCGTTGCCCCTTCTAGCAGGAGCTGTAGTATCAAGCTCAATAGCCGAAGTCTCTGTGGTGATGGGCCCAGTAGGAGGGGTACACTGGCTAGGCAAGACTACCTCTATAGGTGTCCTGCTAGAGGAAGCACCGAAAACACTAGTGGTGAGTGTTACAGAGTGACTATCAAGCTGTATGTAATGCAAGGCTATTTGCATTTGCTCTTTCTCCTATTAATGAAGTCGAGACACAATAATCTCATCTTCTTCCCCTTCTAAGATTGGAACTTCATCCCACTTTCTCTTGCGTTTAATTTGTCATGGTGATTCATCATCTTCTACTAAACTCGCGATGTTCACTAGAGCCAATATGTCCATCTTCTTAGTTGGAGCGGGATCCTCGAGGGTAATCTTTTCTCGTGTCTGCAGTGCATGAATATCATCTTTTAGCTGATTTAGCTCACCCGAAATTTCTCTAGATCACCATTAGGACCTGCTCTCTCAAGCTCTACCAATCTTATCTAAAACCTATCAAGTCAGGCATGTATCTGCTGATAAGACTGCTCGGTGCACATCCTTAAAGGCCCCAAAGCTATCTCGATCTCCTTAATCATAAATTTCTTTAGCTGCTTCATTATGATGATCACCTGTTGGTCAGCCTGTTCTACTTTAATGGAAAATTCTTAAAAATTCTCGTGGATTAAAAGCGAAGATCTCACCCAATGGCGGAGCTGAGGATGTAGGAGGAAACGAGACAAATGTTGGCTCGTTGAAAAGTAGAAGTAGGGGCGGTGGATGGTGCAACAATAGTGGCTTCAATGGTGGCATAGCATGTGGACTCCAAATGGTCATAGTAAGTGGCTCATCCTGTTCTTCTGATTGTTCTGGCAATGAATCACGGGTACCCTGGGAAGCACAGAGTGTCTCATCCTTACTCTTCAAGATATCATAGACGTGCTCCGCATGAACACAGTGATCTCGCCGACATAGCTGAGTGATGAGGCATGGCAAGATCAGTGATGTGGATGGCTGTGGTGCTCTCTCACGAATTTCTACAATAATAAACTTCCCAACATTCTCCGAATACCGAGACATGAGTGATGCGACCACAACTTCCCTATCCAGCGTGAGTAAATTATCTGCCTACGTAGGAAATAGCCGATACATGACAAGACTCCACCAAAACTTTGCCTCAAGAGTGAGTTCCCCTTTTAAAATCTACACAGCCTTGTCATTTATCTAAGCTAGAGTAGCCCGAGCCATCACTGCCGCCAACCATTGGCGAACCGATTGAGACTTTTTGCTAGCCAACATATATTCAAATTTCGTTGTGTTAGCTGGCTCGGTGTAATCATCCACAAAGTAGAACCGATTGATCGCTTTCTTTTGGAGATGTCTACCTTGACCATTCGGACCTTGACCTCTGTCAAAAGAGGTAGCGATTGTATTCGTTGGCTAGGTTTCATCATCTTTTTCAGAACTGCATCGTAGGATGCATAAAATTCCAAGATAAGAGTTGGACAATACTCGCCGGGAGCATCATTGAAGACCTCAAACTTGTGGAAGCGTAGAATGTCTTTGGTGCAAGGGTAGGGATCCAACCCATGAAAACTGATTTGTCTTTCTTAAAAAATGCTTCTCTTTGGATTTACCCCTCGTTTTGTCAGTTCTAACCCCTATTCATATAAGTCTTTAGACCTCTCAAGAGAGAACCATAGGCTATTGTCAGAATGTTGCTTCATTCGTACCTCCTGTAATCTCCTAGCTTCATCAATGTCAGGGGTCGGAGGATTAACAGGTAGCCCATGCTCTTGTTTAACCCTCACAGCTGGTAATAGGTTAGGTGAAGAAGATTCGTTCTCTTCATACTGGGAGGAATCATGGGACGGTGATGATCTTCGTGGCCCTATGGGCCTTGTCCTTTTCAAAGGTAGGACTTTGACCTCATCTTCCTCATGGTCAGAGGGTTTGTCGCGCAGGCGTGTTTGCATTTTGGACCTGCCTTTACCCCTGCTACCATCGACTAGCTGTGAGCCACCCCTTTTAATCAGATATTTTGGAGGCATACATGTCGAGGAACATCTTTAGTAACCATTTTAATGCATCATTTTTCTTATATAAGTGAAAACATGAAGAACACGAAAGTATTTATTGAAAAAAACAAAAGAAAAACAAAAAGATTGATTGCAAAAACTTAGACTCATTACAGATAATTGAACCGTAAAAAATGTCCTGGACCATAAAAAGGATCGATGGTCCATAAACAAGACCGTAAAACATTACCCCAGACATCCTGTGGGAAAAATGGTCCGTAAAAGAATTTTATGCTCCATAAAACCTACCTTAAGTCCTAAGCAGAACACCCATATTTTGCAGTCATTCTTACGGTCGATGTTACGGTCTGTAGAGAATTTCGATGGTCCGTAACACGTACCAGAACTGGTTATCCAGAATGCTAAGTTTCAGGGGTTCCTTTTATTATTGAGTTATGGTCCGTAAATTTATTTTACGGTTCGTAAAATCGAAGTGTAAATCTTTGAAACTCAGCATACTTTTCTCAATTTTTGTACAAGGTTCATTGACAATAATTCACTCCAAAACATTCAAATCATCATACGTTCATTGGGTCATGGTATCCACACCCTCTCGTAGTCGGGAATTAGGATATCAGGTCACTCAGACTTCACCCATTTCACTCAAAGTTCTAAGTGGAATCTGTCAAACAACTGGTGGGCATAACAATCTTGGACTCCTCAATCGAAGACATTGATCGAAATGCCCTTTGACACAGTGAGGATTTTGATGAACTTGTCCCGCGAGCCATTCTTTAGCAGCACAACATACCAAACCCAACCTCCACCATAACATATCAACGGCATTGAAAAGCATTATTAAAAAGGTTCAAAAACTTTACCAAATTGCAAACCCTAGGTGTGAAATTTCAGTTACATAGAAGCAATAGGGTACATATGCCATCTTTACCATGAGTGATGAGAGAAGGGTAAAAGCATCAACTTACCTGCTTGTCGACACTCGCAGACGTTGAACTTGGAACATAGAGGAAGATAAATCTAGTTCCCTTTTATTTTCAATTGAAGAACTTGTATGTAGTGTGAATTGTGTTGGTGAATTGTAACGCCTCGTCTTTCAAGGGACATCGAGGCACCTACTAAGCCACTACCCCTTAGGTGGACCTCTTAAAAACATTATCCATTTCAACAAGTTAAAAGCGAATTGAACATTTTGTGAACGAATGAACAAAGTCTACAAAGCAAGAGTAAGTTTGAAACATTTAATCAAGAAAAGTAGTTTAAATGTGCAGAAGTAGTATAAATGAAGAATCTGTTACTCAGGTGTTAAAAAATATAGAAAGAAAATCAAAATCTACCCAAATCCCAACTCATAATAGTCATGGAGCACCTATGGGGTTTTCGAAATACAACACCGGGTTTGAGCCCAACTATGAAGGTAAAATGTAATATGGAAAGATAGACTCTACTACGAACATGTGGCAGCTCGGCTTGAGAGATTGAGAGATAGCCACGAACAGGACCAAGAATTTCCCGCCGTGTAGTGAAAAGTAAGACCTACAACCAAATTGTAGGGTGTGAGTCTCACTAGACTTCGTAGGATCACCGACCATTCCACTATCATTACCTCTTTCAGTCAATCTAAAGTGCAATAGACCAATGCTTTATTAATATCACTCTTACCAAATTTTTCAACCTTATAACTATGGAATGGATATCAATATCTCATAATCTACATAACAGATAATGCACCCAAGGATCTCCTCGGCAAATCACAACTCAATAATAGCCCTCACCGACTCATACAGCTGGACCAAATAATCAACATAGTCCCTCACTTTCTTTCAGGCTAGACCAAGTATAATCAACATAGGCCTCGCCACACTATCTGTCAAACGTACCAATATCACAACATAGGTCACACCACACCCCCTGTCAAGTGTGCCTTCATCATAACATAGGCAAGACTACACCCCCTGTCAAGTGTGCCTTCATCACATAATCATAGGCATATAAAATAAACATCAAGGCAAAACCTCACCGAAGAATATTGTGACAGTTAATGTACGTCAATTAAGCATCATGAATTCCAAGATATAACTTAAAGCATAGAAGCTAAAGTAAGAGGAAGCAACTCATAATAAAGCATAAAAGATGTATATGATTGCATAAATGTTCAATCGATAGCCCACATCAATTTACCATTTTAATTCAATGAACCACAATAGAGGAGTCTCAACTCAACTCAATAAATTACCATAGATATCTCGATTATATCTCGCATAAATTCTCAATCGATAGCGCACATCAATTTACCATTTTAATTCAATTAACCACAATAGAAGAGTCTCAACTCAATTCAATAAATCACCACATATATCTCAATTATATCTCTAACATTTGTTAAATACCCTTAAGTAGCTCAAGTCATATAAAATAATTCATTATCTTATGGTTCCATTATATTATATTAATGATTTACACAATAAGTTCACAATAATTAGTTCATGTTTATTTAAGGAAAACAAGTAAGTAGGAGTTTAGTCTCCCCTACCTCACATCCGGCAGAACACTCCGACCAAGCACATGCAAACGATCCACAAAATGGAGCACTTGATAGTCTCAAATTTGATAACGTTGAAATCTCCAAAGTACTATGGCCAAGAAGTGACCAAACATCCATCACAACGATCTCAAGTCATACCATACTATGCAAAATATGAAAGAGCATGCGACATTAGGCCGAGGATATGCATTTTCATAACTTTTCAAAAGTCAACGATCAAAAGTTAAAAGTCAACCCTTGGGTCAACATATTGAAATCCAAAACTGAGTTAAAATTCCAATGACCCAATTCCCTAAAAGAACAACGATTCAAAAACTAAGTTAATCGGAGTTCATTAACATCCCCAAACACCTATTTGATTCTCACTTGAATGTGTTCTTGAGTTCATGAACAACCTCAAACCAAAATCTCAAAAACTTATATTCCATGGATGGAACACCACCAAATTTGAATATGATATCCGCAGTAATGTTAAACATAATTTTCGAAGAAAAAACATTCAATACTGAGTCACTATTTATGATCCTACTAATTACTCAATTTCATTCACAAGACCCGTTTCTACGGTTCATCTAGCAACTCAACCAAACCATGATTTCTACTCACCATTATGCTCTATATGCTCCTCTATGCATAATAGATTAAGATTGAGTAGTGGGATCACCTCTTGAAGACCAATCTTGAAAATCTCCATTGAAAGATACTCTTCATTCTAGGTTCTCTTAAAAAAGAGTAAGGGTGTACAATTCTTTGGTTTATGAATATGG
>NW_026720462.1:0-10214 GCF_029784015.1 Lycium ferocissimum
TCCACGTTGATATTTATACGGATCATAAGAGCCTCGATTACACATCTTTAAACAAGGAGTTGAACTTGCGGCAGGAGGTGGTTAGAGTTCTTCGAAAGATTATGATGTTGATATTCTCTACCATCCCGGAAAAGCTAACGTGGTGGCAAAGATGCGCTCACCGTAAGTCTATGGGCGGCACTTGCGTACGTGCCATCGGAGAGAAAAGAAATGGTTCGCGAGATCCATCGGTTGGCTAGTCTTGGAGTTCGTTTGGTCGATTCGGAGATATTGGGGTTTCGTTCGAGATATTGTTGAATCCTCTATTACGTGAAGAGATTAAGCGGCGTCGATGAGGATCCTATCTCGGCACACGCATGCAGGACATGCCCCTTGAGAAGGAAAAGACCCCGTTCGAGCTTACATTCGATGGAGCATTATTACACAGGGGCAGATTATGTGTACCCGATGTTGCAGGGCCGCGGCGACGAGGTTATGGGTGAGGCACATTATGCCGTTACTCGTTTCACCCGGGGTCGACGAAGATGTATCATGATCTCGAGATGCTTATATTGGTGGGACGGTATGAAAAGAGACATAGCGAGTTCGTCGCTCGGTGCCCAAATTGTCGGCGGTGAAGATTGAACATCGGCCCGGTGGATTATTATAGAGATGGAGATTCCGACGTGGAAGTGGAAATAATTAATACGGACTTCATTACAGGTTTACCTCGCCTTCCACGGAGGTATGATTCCATTTGGGTTATTGTTGATCGGCTGACAAAATTAGCCCATTTCCTCCCAGTCCGGACTACGTACTCAGCTGAGGATTATGCCAGGCTTTATATTAAGGAGATTGTGTGACTTCATGGAGTTCCCATATCTATTATCTCCGATAGAGGTGCCCAGTTTACAGCTAATTTCTGGAGATTGTTTCAAGCAGGATTGGGGACACAGGTGAGTCTCAGTAAAGCATTACATCCCCAGTCTGACAGATAGGCCGAGCGCACTATTCAGACACTGGAAGATATGTTGCGGGCCTGTGTCATTGATTTCAGAGGTAGCTGGGATGATCACTTACCGCTTGTTGAATTTGCTTATAATAACAGCTACCACTCCAGTATTCAGATGGCACCATATGAGGCTTTGTATGGCATAAAGTGGTTTGATGTTGGGGAGACTGAGTTGATTGGCCCAGATGTGATCCAACAGGCAGTGGATAAGGTGAAACTTATTCGGGAGCGGTTGTTAGCGGCCCAGAGTCGGTAAATCATATACAGATAATCGCCGTCAACATTTAGAGTTTCGCATTGGTGATTGGGTATTCCTTAAAGTGTCACCTATGAAAGGTGTTATGAGATTCGGCAAGAAAGGAAAGCTCAGTCCGAGATATATTGGACCTTATCAGATCGTCCGTAAAATAGGCAAGGTTGCCTATGAGTTAGATCTGCCAGCTGATTTGGGAGCAGTATGTTACACCTCGCATTTTGCACTTTCGGATATTTCGAGACAATGGCGGAAAGTTTAGGGCAAGATCATTTTTCGGTTCCGTTGTAATGCGTAAGTCGTTGGAAAATATTATTAGTGTGGAAATATTGAGGAAGATTGAGGGCAAAAAGGGAAATTTGCAAAATGGCATTATGGTAATTTTGTGGAAAGACGAGGGACAAAATCGTAATTTCACAAAAATTCTAGAGCAAGTCATCTTTTGAAGAAAAACAAATAAAAGAAAATTCTAGAAAAAGAAAAAGAAGAGAAAGAAAAGGAAAATTCTAGAGAGGGGCATGTGCCCCTCACATGCTTGCCAAATATATATATATATATATGAGTGTTAGTCATCTTTTTAATTAAGAAAGGGAAGAGAAAGAAACAAAGAAAGAAGAAAAAATAAGAAGGAGAAAGGCACGGCCATGGCTGGCCGAAAATTCAGCCATGGTTTATGGGTGAGGAAAAAATATTTTCTTCATGCTTTTATACTAATTAGAAGGTCCTCTTCGACGTGGAGTGATTGTTGGAAGGAGAAAATTATTCGTTTTGCAAAAAGAGCAAGCTAGCCGTGGGGATAAGAGGAAGGAAAGGTAAGATTTAATCTCATTTTTTTTGTGTTGTGTATGATTTGTAGATGTTGTGAGATGTAGGAATGAAAGAAGTCTATGAAAATATGGTGTTGTGTGTGAAGGAGTGTTGTGGCCGAGAATAGTAGTGTGCCGTGCATGTGTGTGTGTGTTGTGTTTTGGTTGTTGTGTAATGTGTAGAAAAGAAGGAAATTCGTGTAAATATTGATGCTATATTGTAGCCGTGCATATTGTTGTGGTGGCCGTGTGAGTGTGTGGTTGTGTAGGAGTGAAGAACGAATTGCGTTTGGCATGTTTGTGTGTTGTTACAATGTGTAGAAAACAAATGAAAATCATGAAATCCTACATGTTGATGCTAACCGTATGTGGACTGTTTTGGGGCAGCCGTGTTGGGCCAAGATTACCTAGCGCTTTGGGTGTTGTCGTTATGAAATTTATAATGTAAAAACGAAGTTTAATGATCCCGTGTTGAAGTTGAATCCGTGCGGGCTGAATTGGAATGTAATATGATTTGAATATGCTTCCTTGAATTCATGGAAATAATAGTGTATATGTATGGAATTGTGATATAGTTTATAAGTTTGAAAGAAACAAATGTAATGTTGGAATTCTTATGGCATTTGGAAGATTTGGGTTGGAATGCTTTGAACATGTTGTGAGTTGAGTATCGATATTGTTGTTATGAATGTTGGTTTGGCCGGGTTGAATTCCCGGATTGTTTTTGATTAAAAGTTAGCCGAGTGAGAATCTCGGGGATGTCGTATTTACAGAGGAAATGCTGCCGAAATTTCGGTAGCCCATAAGTGAACTTGTATGAAAAATTAAGGCAAACGCAAGTCGATGAATCTAATGATCATATGGATCCTTGTGAATGTAGATAAGCAAGTTGGGATGAACAAGTGTAGCTAGCAAGGCGGCGCAGGTATGTAAGGCTTACCTTTTCTTTTATGGCATGTCCTAGAGCTAATAAGTTGTGATATAATGTGCGTTGGGTAACTCCGCTCTTGATTTACGAGTCGTTTATGATTATGATTTATGTCATATGTAAGCTTTGTTAGTATCACTAAGTTGTGTATGTTTGATAAATGAATAAGTACAAAAAGGTTCTTGTAACCAAAAAAGAGTTCGTAAGTACGAACATTCCTAACTTCGTATGTTATCTCGATTTTGATTCAAAGTGGGCCCACAACTCCCAATACCTCCCTATATATGTACGTACGTATGGCATTTGATATGTTTATCACATCGTCCCCCGAAAGTTTCGTATGATTAAATGTTCCGACTTCGTGAATGATCTCGGATTTGCGTCGGAATGTACGTTCGATACATGATATGCTTTGACCACCTTGATCGATACGTCCCGGCGTTCGACACGATAATTGCAACGTCCGGTAAGGATTGATCGAGCCTCAGATATCGGTAAGAATATTCGTTTGTCGAGTCTTGATTTATATGCATATGTTTCTGCACTACTCTGCTCGTGCAAGGCTCAATGTATCTTTCACTGCGTCCCGGGCCAGGTTCTGATATGTTATCGTGCGCGTTACGCTGCACCGTCTGTTATGTCTGCTCACTGCGTCCCGGGCCAGGTTCTGTTATCGTGCACCTCTCTGCATTGTTCACCGCGTCCCTCATAGGCGGGCCGGGCTCTGATTTATGATATTATGATTTGATGTATGGGGTGGTGGCCAGGATGGCATCTGATTTGTCTGTTCACCGCGTCCCTACTAGAGGGCGGGTTCGTTACCGCGCCCTCACCGGAGGGCCGGGTTCGATATATGTACGCTACGGCGTTCGATTATGTGCATTTCTCGATATATGATTCGATTACATTACCGCGTCCCTCAAAAGGGCGGGATACGTTATCCGCATATGGATATGATACGTTTCAGTACTCTGTATGTTCTGTTCTGCATATGAATCTGATTTGTCACAATATTCGGTACGTCTGTATGATCTGTATCAGTACGTACGATCTGTCTCTGGCATTCTGTATGTTCTGTACGATCTGTATCAGTACGTATGAGTTGCCTTGGACATTCTGTACGTTCTGCATAATTTGTATCGGTACATATGGTCTGTGTCTGACATTACGCTCACTCTGTATCCCGATTTCGATTCCGGTTCCGTACTATATACCTACGTACGTCGCGCGTTTACAATCCGTCTGATATACTCGGTACGTACGCTCGATGACTAATATCAATTGTACGTCCGGTATGCCTATCGTACTCCGATAGTTTACGATTTTGTGTTATGCTCCTGTACTTACGGATACAACTAAGGTCTTGTCTGCTACAGTCTATTTTGCTGAGTCTGATTATGGTTCTGTCAGTCCTATTTCTGTACTCTAATTTTGGTTATGTTACGTTTTTAGTTTTTTTTTCTGGCTTTACATACTCAGTACATTTTCCGTACTGACCCCCTGTTCTTCGGGGGCTGCGTTTCATGCCGCGCAGGTACCCACAGATGAGTTGAAGATATTCCAGCATGATTGGTGAGCTCCAATTCCTTTCCGGAGCAACGCCGAGTCCGAGTATGTACGTTGTGTCTTCCGGATGGCGGTAGAGACTTTGCGAACAGTGTAGTGGGTATGATGTGTCGGTCGTCGGCGGCTCCATCAGCCGACATGTCGATGTGTGTTATGTAATGAATTTTGTGTAATTACAGATTTTGTCAAGTTTGTAAGCCTCGTTATGTATTTTATAATTTTTCAGTATTGAGTTTTGGAAAAAAAAATTTATGTGTGCGATAGGAGTCTGTGGGTTCGCTCGGCTCCGGGTATGGGGTCGGGTGCCCATCACGTCCCTCGGAAATTGGGGCGTGACAGAGTGGTATCAGAGCGAGGTCGGTCTAAGGGTCTCGCAGTCGTGTCCGGTAGGGTCCTGTTTATAGTGTGAAGCCGGCCACATTTATAAACAGGAGACTACGGGGCATCTAGGGATTGTTGACCTTCTTTCTGTCATAAGATCGTGCGATAGAGCCCAGTCATAGGGGAACTAGATCCCACATGTAAGCCTTACATACGGCGGAAGGAGACGAATGAGGATATGGAAAGTTACGAAGGTGAGTTTTGACATATTTGTTCTGTTATCAGAAACCGGAAGCCCTGTACGGCTATGATTTGGCATGACATGATATTATATGACGTAATATGGTCTGATATGAGGTGGTATGATCTGTGAAATGTTGTTGGGAATTGCTGTGGGCAGGTTCGGAATAGTAAGGACGGAAAAGGGTAAAACAGTAATTTTGCAGAAAAAGGATGTGTTACGAGCGTGTCCCGGAGTATGTAAGACTTTCACCTGCCCCGAATCATGCAATAAAGGTCGTGCGAGAAAATTTACGCGATTATATCGGCCCTAAGGCACCGGGATTTACCAAAGTTTCAAAGTTAAGCGTGCTCAGCCGAGAGCAATCTCATGATGGGTGACCCCCTGGGAAGTATGAAGAAATTTCATGAATTTGAGTATAAGAGACAAACGAAAATCCAGGGTGGCCTAAAGGAAATTAAATATGTACGGAATGATTGGAAACCACAACAGGTCGTATAGAATGCCACAGGCGAGGAAAAAAAAGGACGAAAGTACGTTACAGTTCTGGAATCCGGATAGGCTTGAATAGTGTTGGGAAGTACTTTGTGGGTTAGGCAATGAGAATTATGTGGATGTGTATGAATGTATACGGTACCCCATATGTGACTGTGTCGGTGAGTGTGTGATTCCCAGCCACCGGTGCTACGGTGTGGGAAACCAGTAGTCGAATAAGAACACTGGAATTCAAGTGACAACAAAAGTAAAGAGGGTAAGATTTTGGAGGGAAGTAGGTAACAAGAATAAAGTGTGTTAAGGAATAAGAATCTGCATGAAATTTGGAAGCTAGGATTTGAGAGAGAGAATGGAAAATATAAGGGCATGAATGAGTACGAAGGTATAAATACGCCCCAAAAAGGGGGGAAGCGGATGAGAGAAGTGTAAAGGTAAGTTGGGAGCAACCGGTATTGTAATATGTTTGGTAAGGACGCTCAAGTTACAACAGGGACCCCCCCCCCCCCAAGGTGATTATGGAAGCCCGTAAGACTAGTTGAACATTCGAGGACGAATGTTCTAAAAGGGGGGAAGGATGTTACACCTCGCATTTTGCACTTTCGGATATTTCGAGACAATGGCGGAAAGTTTAGGGCAAGATCATTTTTCGGTTCCGTTGTAATGCGTAAGTCGTTGGAAAATATTATTAGTGTGGAAATATTGAGGAAGATTGAGGGCAAAAAGGGAAATTTGCAAAATGGCATTATGGTAATTTTGTGGAAAGACGAGGGACAAAATGGTAATTTCACAAAAATTCTAGAAAATCTTTTGAAGAAAAACAAATAAAAGAAAATTCTAGAAAAAGAAAAAGAAGAGAAAGAAAAGGAAAATTCTAGAGAGGGGCATGTGCCCCTCACATGCTTGCCAAATATATATATATATATATATATGAGTGTTAGTCATCTTTTTAATTAAGAAAGGGAAGAGAAAGAAACAAAGAAAGAAGAAAAAAATAAGAAGGAGAAAGGCACGGCCATGGCTGGCCGAAAATTCAGCCATGGTTTATGGGTGAGGAAAAAATATTTTCTTCATGCTTTTGTACTAATTAGAAGGTCCTCTTCGACGTGGAGTGATTGTTGGAAGGAGAAAATTATTCGTTTTGCAAAAAGAGCAAGCTAGCCGTGGGGATAAGAGGAAGGAAAGGTAAGATTTAATCTCATTTTTTTTGTGTTGTGTATGATTTGTAGATGTTGTGAGATGTAGGAATGAAAGAAGTCTATGAAAATATGGTGTTGTGTGTGAAGGAGTGTTGTGGCCGAGAATAGTAGTGTGCCGTGCATGTGTGTGTGTGTGTTGTGTTTTGGTTGTTGTGTAATGTGTAGAAAAGAAGGAAATTCGTGTAAATATTGATGCTATATTGTAGCCGTGCATATTGTTGTGGTGGCCGTGTGAGTGTGTGGTTGTGTAGGAGTGAAGAACGAATTGCGTTTGGCATGTTTGTGTGTTGTTACAATGTGTAGAAAACAAATGAAAATCATGAAATCCTACATGTTGATGCTAACCGTATGTGGACTGTTTTGGGGCAGCCGTGTTGGGCCAAGATTACCTAGCGCTTTGGGTGTTGTCGTTATGAAATTTATAATGTAAAAACGAAGTTTAATGGTCCCGTGTTGAAGTTGAATCCGTGCGGGCTGAATTGGAATGTAATATGATTTGAATATGCTTCCTTGAATTCATGGAAATAATAGTGTATATGTATGGAATTGTGATATAGTTTATAAGTTTGAAAGAAACAAATGTAATGTTGGAATTCTTATGGCATTTGGAAGATTTGGGTTGGAATGTTTTGAACATGTTGTGAGTTGAGTATCGATATTGTTATGAATGTTGGTTTGGCCGGGTTGAATTCCCGGATTGTTTTTGATTAAAAGTTAGCCGAGTGAGAATCTCGGGGATGTCGTATTTACAGAGGAAATCTTTGCCGAAATTTCGGTAGCCCATAAGTGAACTTGTATGAAAAATTAAGGCAAACGCAAGTCGATGAATCTAATGATCATATGGATCCTTGTGAATGTAGATAAGCAAGTTGGGATGAACAAGTGTAGCTAGCAAGGCGGCGCAGGTATGTGAGGCTTACTTTTCTTTTATGGCATGTCTTAGAGCTAATAAGTTGTAATATAATGTGTACTTGGGGTAATTCCGCTCCTGATTTCTGAGTCTGTTTATGATTCTGATTTATGTCATAAGTAAGCCTGTTAGTATCACTAAGCTGTGTATGTTTATAATGAATAAGTACAAGAAGGTTCTCAGAATCAAAAGAGTTCGTAAGTACGAACATTCCTAACTTCGGTATGTTATCTCGATTTTGATTCAAAGTGGGCCCACAACTCCCAATACCCCTCCCTTATATACGTCCGTATGGTGGCATTTGATATGTTTATCACATCGTCCTCCGAAAGTTTCGTATGATTAAATGTTCCTTACTTCGTAAATGATCTCGGATTTTGCGTCGGAAAGTACGTTCGATATGATATGCTTTGACCACGATCCGATACGTCCTGGCGTTCTGACACAATAACTGCAACGTCCGGTAAGGATTGATCTGAAATTCGCTTTCGAGCCTCGGGTATCGGTAAGAATATTCGTTTGTCGAGTCTTGATTTATATGCATATGTTTCTCGCACTACTCTGCTCGTGCAAGGCTCAATGTATCTTTCCGCGTCCCGGGCCGGGTTCGATATGTTATCGTGCGCGTTCGCACCGTCTGTTATGTCCGCCACCGCGTCCGGGCCGGGTTACGTTATCGTGCACCTCTCTGCATTGTTCACCGCGTCCCTCATAGGCGGGCCGGGCTCTGATTTATGATATTATGATTTGATGTATGGGGTGGTGGCCAGGATGGCATCTGATTTGTCTGTTCACCGCGTCCCGTACTAGAGGGCCGGGTTCTGTACCGCGCCACTCACCGGAGGGCCGGGTTCGATATATGTACGCTACGGCGTTCGATTATGTGCACATTGATATATGATTCTGATTCTGTTACCGCGTCCCTCAAAAGGGCCGGGATCTGTTATCTGCATATGGATATGATCTGTTTCAGTACTCTGTATGTTCTGTTCTGCATATGAATCTGATTTGTCACAATATTCGGTACGTCTGTATGATCTGTATCAGTACGTACGATCTGTCTCTGGCATTCTGTATGTTCTGTACGATCTGTATCAGTACGTATGAGTTGCCTCGGACATTCTGTACGTTCTGCATGGTTTGTATCGGTACATATGATCTGTGTCTGACATTACGCTCACTCTGTATCCCGATTCTGATTCTGGTTCCGTCTATATACCCGTACGTACGCTCCGATTACAATCCGTTCGATATACTCGGTATACGCCTCGATGACGGTTCCGACCCCCCCGTATGCCCCGTACCTCCGATTTTTTACGATTGTGCTCCGTCCGCTCCGTACTTACGGATACGCCTAAGGTCTTGTCTGCTACAGTCTGTATTGCCGAGTCTGATTACGGTTCTGTCAGTCCTATTTCTGTACTCTAATTTTGGTTATGTTACGTTTTTAGTTTTTCTGGCTTTACATACTCAGTACATTTTCCGTACTGACCCCCTGTTCTTCGGGGGCTGCGTTCCATGCCGCGCAGGTACCCACAGATGAGTTGAAGATATTCCAGCATGATTGGTGAGCTCCAATTCCTTTCCGGAGCACCGCCGAGTCCGAGTATGTACGTTGTGTCTTCCGGATGGCGTAGAGACTTTGCGACGATGTAGTGGGTATGATGTGTCGATCGTCGGCGGCTCCATCGCCCGACATGTCGATGTGTGTTATGTAATGAATTTTGTGTAATTACAGATTTTGTCAAGTTTGTAAACCTCGTTATGTATTTTAAAATTTTTCGGTATTGAGTTTTGGAAAAAAAATTTATGTGTGCGATAGGAGTTGGGGTCGGGTGCCATCACGTCCCTCGGAAATCGGGGGCGTGACACGGTACATCGGTATTCCATGTTTCTATGCTTCGTAAATGTATTGGTGACCCCTAAGAATATTTCCGTAGATGATATCCGGTCACGGATGAGCTATCTTATGAGGAGCGAGTCTATGGCCATATTGGATCGTCGAGGTAAGAAAGTTGCGGAATAAAGATGTGGCTTCGGTATGAGTCTTTATGGCGGAACAATAATCGGGAAAAAATGACCTGGGAAGCTTTAGAGCAGATGAAGAAGAAGTATCCTCACTTGTTTCCAGTGCCTACAGGTAATCTAATTCTTTACTTGACTATATTGTTTGATGAATGAATTGTTGTGATAGTTGAAGAGGAAACTCCCCCAAGTGCCTATAAGATCCCGTAAGGTTAATCTAACATTCGAGGACGAATGTTCTAAAGGGGGGGAGGATGTTATGTCCCGTATTTTGAGCATTGGGACAATTCGGTTTAACTATGATAAGTTAGGGTCCAATGGAACAATTAGGAAAATTTTGGGGCCCAAAATTGGTTTTAAGTTGAAAATCATGCATTTTTTTTTCCCCTTTGGGGGTGTGGGGGTTGGGCCCCCAAATTTTGGGGCAATTTTAATTGGTCCAAAACCGGGGGCCCAAAGGGACACATTATAATTTACCCTTA
>NW_026720463.1:0-10322 GCF_029784015.1 Lycium ferocissimum
GTTTTTCATACGATTGCAGATTTTATTTGGTCGGGGGGAAAAAAAACGAAAGGCATGTTTGTTTTCTGAAAAATTTTCATATCGTGTGTATGTTATGTTTTGTGGGCCCAGTGTGGTCATGAGTGTTACGTTAGTCAGCGGGTTCGCTCGGCCCTAGGTAAGGGTCGGGTGCCCATCACACCCTATCGGAAATTAGGGTGTGACAGCCAGTTTGAGGGTGACATACTGTATCGAGATTCACTGGTGACCTTTAACTGGATAATGGTCTTGAATATGCTCTTGTACTGACTCCTCGCGGTTCAATGGTCAGCGTCATTAGTCCCTACATCCTTGTCCCCCTTTATCTTTACCCTCCGAGTGCTCACCCAACGGGACTTGTCACTAGTGAGCATAATGGTTATGTCCTTCAAACTATTTCTCCTAGTTCCTTCCCAGGACCACTTCCATCGATCCAAGGTATGTATATACGTAATGGTTCTGCGCCCTTCGGTATCCTTCACAGCACAGCTACACTTATGGAAACTCATAATTCGAGTTCAAACTAAATCTTTGGGCTCTTGCCACAACTTTTCCATTAGCTTCCTGCCACAATTGTTTCTTTGACCTTTATTCCTCAAATCTTGCAATACAACCCAAAAGCATAGGGCTACAAAAATTCTTACTCCTTACGATTCTCTCTAACACGAGTATACGTGTCTTCGATTTCCTTGTATTGGCGATCGTATCGAGCTCGGCTCCCAAGCTAATAAATTTCCCCTTACGGAGCAGAGAATGCCACTTAATCCCTTTCAAGTCCACTATGTTCTCCCCCTTTATTAAGGAGGTCCCGACACCCCGATAATAATTTTTTCTTTGATATCCATCATTTTCGGCACTTATCTTTCGAGAGTTAGAAATCTCTTGGTATCGTTGCACGGCCTAATCATTCTTTCCTTTACTTCTCGTTCCTCGTCGTGGTCACTATCCTTTTGTCCCACTTGTCGAAGTCCGTCCTCCAACCCCACACATTCCTCTTTTTGTTCCATCCTACCACCTCTTTATCCCTCTGCACACGCCTACCCTCAAATTTTTCCAAATAGTGTCGTGCTTTTCCCGTTGTCTTTTGGAGGCTTTACTCCTCGTATTTTTCACCTTTTCGCTTTTTCCCGACATTTTGGTCGCTTACCTTCTATCCACTCACTTTCTTTCTTTTCCAGAATATCATTGTATTAGAACTTTCCGAGCTTAACCTGTAGTGAAAACAGCATCAGCTTGCCTTATAACATTTGTGCCATCTTTTTTTTTCACTTGAGCTTCGTTACCCTGTCCGATTAATGCCTTCTAATATGTCACAACGTCGATTGTTGTAATACACATACCCGCTGATATAGCCATGTATGGGATATCGTATACATACGTATACATAATTGCTACCATCTTGCTTACAAAATATTTCCAAACGCTATTCAACTTACCACCTTCTAAAAGCTGTAATGCACCTTCTTCCTTTTCACCGGTTCAGTCTGCCTCGTCCTATGTGACCTCTTAAGGTTTCTGCCCACTCTGTATACTCTGATTTCTCTTAGGCTATCCTAGCTTCCCATTTGTCTCCCCTGTGTCCGACTCTACAGGACTTCTGGTCCACTTCCCAGGGGGTCACCCATCCTAAAATTTCTCCCACTCCAGCACGCTTAACTTTGGGACTCTGATGAAATGCGATGCTCTAATGCTAGTATGATCGCGTCCACCTCACCGCATGACCTTCATCACCTAATCTGGAGTAAATTAGAGTCTTAACATAGTTCAAAACGTTCTCATAACGCATCTCCTGCCGAATTAGAAAGGGTCTCTTACTCCAATCAATAATTATTTAACACTTGTAGTCATTCTAAATTCTCAGTTAGGTGGCACTCATATTCCAACGATAAGTGTCCAAAGTTCTCTTGAAATAGTATCTTTATCTCAACCTATACCATCTGCTTCTTTTGATGAAATTATATTGCACCATCTGTTCCTTAAGCCTACCGTCTTTGTCGCTTAAAGATTCCATTATTTTCGAGGGTGAAGTCGTGTACACGTGCCCCTTATGCTTTATGCCTTTTTACCCTTACTGTGTACCCAACGGGGCTTCTAACTTGCTAAAAAACATACCAAGTTCGTCTCAATAATGATCTTACCTTACCACCATGTCGTCGTACTACACCTTTAAATTCACAACTATGTATTCCCTCTTCGTTCCATATTCGCACTCATTTAATTACATCTATCCTGGGTGCTTCCTTTAGTATCCCCTTACCATATTTCTCCAGTCTATGTCCATCCTTCTTTTCTGTGCACGAGGAATTTTATACCCCTATATCTTTCGGAAAATACTACTCCTACATAATCCCTTCCTCATTTTCAAATCATATTCTATTTATCCATGTTTGTTCTTATCATACCGGTCATTTCCTAGCACTCATTCTACCTCGTTGCTCATCTTTCTACAGTTTGGTTCTTCACAGTTCCGTCACTGATATTACTCGTGTTCTCGGCTACACATGTCATCATCTATTACCGCACTGTTATCTCACCACTTTTCTTTTCATTTCCTTCTTCCACTTAAGCCCTTTTTTTTTTGTGCTCGATATCATTTCCGTTATCTCATAACCTCTATTCTGAACTTTCCCTATAGAAGGACTTCATAAATTCCCTCTTTTTTTCTCAATAGCTCACCATTATACTTTAGTCACATAGATCACGTCATATCCTTTAGCCGCTTCCTCGCTAGGCTTTTGCTCATTATCATAACAATCCTTATTATATTCACATAATATCCCGTTCGTAATCAATCTTATAGTGGCATATTTCTTAACTTTTTGCCCTTTCTGGTCAATCTTATCCTTAATATCTCACAAGCTGTCTTATCGACACATTCATATCTGTCACAATTCTTTTTCCTCTGTACTCTTGTCTCAATCATACTATTATTTCTTCTAGCTATAAACTCGTCATAATTTATCCCTGCTTATCGATTCAGTTGGTACCTTAATACAACACTCTATCAAGATTTGCCAGTCTCTTCTAAATCATCTCTTAATATCACAAGCCCTTTCCAAATTCTCCCTATTTTTTTTTCATATCGATATCGACCTCCTAATTACTATTACCATCAATTCAGCAGCTAACTTATTTTTCAAGGTCAGCCGTACTTGCAACTTAGTCAAATCCTATCCTTACTATTGACACAACCTTTCAAGGCATATCACAACCCACATCTAATTCTCTTTTTATTTCTTGGAAAAAATTTTGGCGAGTTTTTCCTATATTTCTTACTATTTCAAAACGTAATGCAGGAAATACCAACAATGCCTCACAGGGCCAACATATATATATATATATATATATATATATATATATATATATCATATCATATCACAGCCACACAGGGCTCCCAATATCAACAACAGTATGAAAATGATGGACTTACCTCGTATGTCCAACTCGAGCTGCACCTGTTACCTTTTCCTGTTTACTTTTCCCTTCCAATTTTTAACTTTACAATTCAATCGTACCTCAATACCTTACCCGACATATATCTTCCGTGCCTTTGCTTACCTGCGTGCTTTGTAACTTCCAATATCGTCAATCACTTTCTTCTGTCGATGTCGTCCTTCTGCTGAAATCAAAAGTTAGTACGAGGAATTTCATTTCCTATGACTTGGCTCTATCGCACGATCTAAGACAGAAAAAGGGTCACTGATTCCTAAATGCCCCGCAGCCTCCTGTTTATAAGTGTGGTCGGCTTCACACCATAAACAAGACTCTGCCGGACACGGTCTGTAGACATTCCGAGGACGAACTGCTCTGATACCACTTTTGTCACGACCCAACCCCGTAGGCCACGACTAGTGCTCGACCTGGGCACCCGTACACGCTCATTAATCAGAAACAACATACAAATAACTGATACATACAGAAGAGTAATACGTCGCCCCAAAGCTGTCACAAATATATATACATATCGTAGTCACAACTTTCAGCAGATGATACATATACGAAGATTAGACGTCGTCTCAAACCGTCGCATATAAGCATATACATCGCACATAAGCTGATAAGGCTGTCATAATGCAGGGGGACGTCCAGAACACAGACCACACAGACATAACTGTACCATAACTGCCCACAACCCACACATATGTCTACAGACCTCTAAGAGTAATAACAGAATCATATGACGGGACAGGGCCCCGCCGTACCCATGAATAGACATATACATATGCATCGGAAGAATCTGTACCAAAACATAGGCTCCGGAACAAGGGAGCGCTCCAAAATAGCTGAATGGAAATCCTAAGCTGGCGGATCACCAAAACAAACATCTGCAGCCACGGGCATGAAACGCCCCCGAAGAAAGGGGGGGTCGGTACGAAATATGTGCGAGTATGCAAAGCATGAAGTACGATGCAACGGGATCATAGTCGGAACAAAAAGTACAGAAGATAAGTGCAAAATCCAGAATACCAAAAATTCTTACTTTCAAAACACAAATCATGCAAGGGGCTCAGGGAATATGGTCGCCCACTCGTCATTGGCGCCATAACACATCATACTCCAGAAGATTTCAAATCTCTGTAACCCGGCATATCACATAACACATCATAACGCCATAACACATCATAACACACCAAATATATACGGTGCCGGCCCTCTAGCGAGGGGCGGCGAAACGAGGAACACATCATACTCGGAATATAACATAGTGCGCACGATAACATAACCGCCGGGACTCGGCGAAAGAATGTGACAACCGTATGCACGAGTAGAGTCGTGAGCAACCATATGCATAAAAATCATCATTGTAGACTCGAAAAGATAATTAAGTAATCGACGCTCGAGGGTTAGCGTTAGTCACACTAAGTCCTTTTAGAAAGTCGTTAGAACCAAACATAGGAAAGTCTCGGGGGCCACGAACAGTAGCAAAACCATCCGAGCCCGCCTAGGAAAGTTTGGGGATATTATTCGTTACAAAATCTTCTACGAACATTTTCGAAGCGATCCGAGCTCGTCTAAGTGAAAGTTACGTATCGTTCGTAGTTACGGAATCTTTTTAAGAACAAAATTTTTACGCAACTTTGAAATCCAATCATATAAAACATATGGGCCTTCGTTCGACTACATTAAGAGTCAACTTTGAGAAGTTTAATAAGAATCGTATATGTGTGCTCGGATCTTAAGAATGAATTACCCGAGGCTCGTATCATGCCTTAGTTACCACTAAGACATGCTAAAAGAAAGAAAAGGGCTTTATGTTATATCCCGTGTTTTCGCCTATTTGGAAAATTTTGAAATAATTTGTGACTTGTGTGTTATAAGGCAATATTTTGATCTTTGTTGATATGACTATGTTGTTTGTGAAATTATTGATGTAAGACACCGGAGAAGGCGGGGGGTAAATTTGGAATTTTGGAAATTAGTTTCGGAAAGTACAAAACGAAAGTTTGAATGAATTGGGCCAAGAAAAAATTGAACAAAAATTTGAGGCCCAAAATTCAGGGAGTGGCCGGCCCCTAGGCTTGAGTCCAAGCCCACTTTTAAAGTCATGTGTTATGCACATGACCCTTAAGTGGATATATATCAATGAACTCCTTTGGAATTTTTTTTCAAGAAACAAATCACAACTCCTTGGAGCTTTAATACTCCCTCTCGGCCGAACTCCATTATTGCAAAAAAAAAATTCTCCTAGCTTTGTGTTGATTCCAAAAATCTTGCTCCTTCCATATTTGTAGACTACTCAAGGCCCTTCCGCGTGATACAATTAGTTTGGAGTAAGGTGCACGTTTGCGGCAAGTCGAAAATTCAAGTAAAGGTATGAATTTTGCTATTCTAATGTTATGGAATTGTTATGAATATGATAAGAAAGGAGAATAGATGAGAATCCCGTAGTCTTGATGTGTGTGCAAGCCGTGTGTGTGTGTGTGTGGGTGTGTTTGGCCGTGTGCCATGTGGATATAGGAATGGAAATGAATCAGTTCAGTCTAGTTTGTTATTTGTGTTGTTGTGATCTTAGTAATGTAAATAAAGGTTTAATAACTTGAATTGGCGTTGGGATCGCTTGTATGTAATTATGGGAATTTATGAGAATTTTGCGTGATTTTATATAATGATGAGAGTAAGGTTCCAAATGTGAAGTATGATTGTTGTTGATGAGTTTGGAAGAAAGACAATGTGATTTGGAAGCTTTGTTGTGGTTATAGAAGAGTTGGATAGAATATGGAAATTGGCGGAATGCTTGAATTTGTGAATATCGTTGGGTACGTTATTGGAATATGTTGGAGTAATATTGAATTAGTTAATGAATATGGAAAATGTTGATATTAGTTGGCTAATGTGAAGTTGGATGAAAATTGTTGAATTGTGTAGAAAAACAGACCATTTGTGTCATAATGTAATTTATAATGATTATTGATGTTGTTGGGTTGTTGTTGTTGATGTGTGTTGCCGAGCTAAGCCTCGGGGATGTTATATATATAGAAGTCTTTGCCGAAATTTCGGTAGACAAAAACAAAGTTAAGTGAACTCTTAAGCCTTAAGATTCCTAATTGGCAACTTTGACCATTTGCAGTTCGACGAAACGGGACTTGAGTTTCGGGCGAGCGTAAAACGTATCTAAGGTATGTAAAGCTCCCCACTCCCTTCTTTGGCATGTCTTAGTATGCTAGGTTGATATCGAACCCGAGAACAGTGCATACCGAAAAGCCGAGTATAAAATGGCTACTATTCATTCGATTCAATTTGAACCTAATGACTCCATTTTGACTAGAAAGCTATCAAACGTCAAACCTATGTAAAGATGATCAGTTGACCTTGAAATCCTTATGTATGATCTTATAGACTCTAAACGTTCATAAATTATGATTGCCACCTCGACTTGACCCGAGGTGGGCCGTGACTCCCGAGGTGCCTTATTTGTCCTACCGGGACCTCTTTTTGGATAAATTTCGATAAAGAATCTTCGATTTTGAAATTGTTCCTTATGAAATAATGTTTTGAACCTTATGAAATACTATGCTATGTTTTTGGAACCATACGTACCACCTTGGAAATATTTTGTGGAATAAACTTCCGTACTAATTAATTATTTGACTATTTTGATTTTAATGAACTAACTTATGAAGTAATCAAGTTTTGAAAGGCTATTTTGACATACAAATTGCATTGTTTGCTCACGGCCTCGCTCGTGCCTTATTATGACTTCGTTCACCGGTTCCGGAGCGGTTTTTTGTGATCGTCGGTATACGAATTCGGTATGTTGTGTTTCGGTTTTGAGACCTCGCCATAGGGCCGGTTACCGTATACGGAGTTATGCTGTGATATGGCAGATGATATGATTTGTTTTGTTGACGCGGTATGTCGCGATATGTTATGTGTGATACGATATGTTTGGGGTTTGTACGGGATTTGAAACATGGAGTATCTTGTGTTGTGGCGCCGGCGTCCCCGGAGTGGTGACCACATTACGAGCGTTGTGCGTGATTTTGATTTGCATAATGTATATATGTCATAATCTGACTTTTGTTATGCGGTTCGATATATTTCTCTCGGTATCCTTATTTGCTGCACCGTGATTTGGACTTCGCACTCGATGCTTTACATACTCGGTACCTCTTTCGTGCGGCCCCCTTTCTTCGGGGGGCTGCGTTTCATGCCCGCGGTACGAACGTTGGTGATCCTCATTTGTAGGCCACACTTTACTGTCTTGGATTGCTCCTTTCGGTCGGAGCGTACATTTTGGTATATATCTTGTTGTATGTTCTTATGTATGTTGGACTATTTTGGGTACGAGCGGGGCCACCGAAAATAAGGTCCTTATGATACTGTCTGTCCGTCTAGAGGTCTGCTGGACATATTTTGTGGGTTGTGCCTACTTTCGTATGATTGTGTTTGTATTTGATGTGTTGAGGCGATTCCATTCACGCGGCGGCCGGACCGCGTATGTATATGGTATTTTTGTTGGCCCATGTGGCCTTTGTTGGTATTTTACGTGTGCGAGGATATTTTGGTTAGTCCGTAAAACAAGGAAACTCTGTAGAAATTTTTACTGGAAATTATCTAAATTTGAAATATGGCCTTGTCGGCTTACGTAGGACACTTGGTCACGTTCGTTATGTTTTGAGATAATGTTTGATAGATATGTTTGGGTGCCCGGATCGGGCACTAGTCACGGCTGCGGGGTTGGGTCGTGACAAAAGTGGTATCGGAAGCGGTTTATCCTCGGAGTGTCCACGAGATCGTGTCTCGTAGAGTCTTGTTTATCGGTGTGTTGTGCACCGCGTCTATAAACGGGAGGCTACGGACATTTAGGGTGTTCCCTTTCTTTGAATCTTAGATCGTGCGTTAGAGCTTGTGTTATTAGGATGACTCTTTTCGATCAATTGTTATGTTTTTCGAGAGAGATGCCTCACGGAAGAAGACGACGCCCCCCGGAAGAGGGCAAGGGCGAAGGCGGATGAGACTAGTCGGGCGCCGAGGGTTACACGGGCTCGTGCGCGGACTAGACACAGTATTGTGCTACATTCGGAAGGGGTTCAGCCACTGCCGCCACCCGGGGAGGGCTGGAAGTAGGTCCTCGGCCGAGCCCCCGGATGCGGGCGCACCGTGCCTCCCGGCTCCCCGGCCCGGGATAGAGGACGGGACGCGGGGAGGCCCGTACGATTCTTGGCCGGCGGTGGCGGTCGGGTTCGAGGGACGCGGGCCGCGGGGTGATGATGATGATAGACATGACGGTCGAGGATTCGTGAGTTCACGACATGCGGGCCTCGCGAGTTTTCGGGTCTAAGCCCGAGGAGGACCCCGGCTGACTTTATCGAGGGCGGATGCGGCGCGCATTGAGATTGGCCGGGGCTTCGGCGGCGGGTACTCGAGGTTAGGCTTCACACAGTTGCGGGATGTGTTGTTACATCCCGTATTTTGTACCCTCGGGTGAGTCGGAGTGAGAGTGACACAAGTCGCGTATGGAAAATTGTAAAGTTGGAATAATAAGAAAAGGCCGGGGGTAAAATGGTAAATTTGCATAATGACTCGGAAATACGGAGAAAGGCTAGGGGCAAATTTGGAACAAGGGAAATGTTTTCATGAAATAAGGGAAAATTGCTAGAATTTTCAAGAAGGGGGCCACTTGGCCATGGACCCCACTTTCCAAAATGTGGCCAAATGAAAATAAAGCCCAGCAGACAATTTGTTTAGTTTTTATTGGAGGGAATTAAGTATATAAAGATGTGGAAAGATGATTTATTCATCTTTTTCTCTAGAATTTCAAGAAGCAAGAAAACAAGAAAAGAGAGGAGAGAAAAAAAAAAGACCATTCGGCCTTGAAGGAGAAAAAAAAAAAAGAGAAAATTTTCAACTTGTTCTTCATAGCCAAACAATACCTTGGAGGGTTCTTAGTGAAGTGGAGTTGTTGTTGGAATAAGAGGAAGCCCGTATTCACCTGAGTTGGTCGAGAAAGTTAAGAAAAAAGGTAAGAATTCATCCTATTTTTATATGTTTTAGGTGTTGTATGTGTTGTAGTGCATGAAAAATGGATGAAATTCATGTGTTGTGAAATGGGTGTGTTGGGCCGTGAGTGTGTGTGTGTGTGTTGTGTGTTGTGTGTTGTGTGTTGCATGAAAGATTGAGTAAATTTTATGTTGTAAGTGTATGGAAAATATGGAAATTTGAGAAATATGTACATGGATTGTAGGGTTGTAGAATGATAGATCATGGTAGGGTGTGATGAATTAATTTTATTTAGAATGGAAATTGTTGTTATGATGGGTTTTATGATGTTAGAATAAAGATTTAATGGTTTAGAGGAATGAAAATTGGATTGTCGTGCTTGAATTTGAAAGAAGGAAGAAAAATGCTGTTGTTGTCATAAATTGGAAGATGTGAGCAAGTAGTATGTTGATGGTATTGTTGGAATATTATACGCAATTATATTGTATTAAATTCTCATCGAATTGTATGGAAATTGTTGGAATTGTTGAATATTGGATATATAGTTTGAAATGCTCTTGGTTTATGTTTGAATGACCTTAAATTAGTATGTGGAATATGAACATATTGATATTGGATTTGTAAGTGTAAAGTTGGTTGGAGTTGTTGGGTTATTCGGAAAAAGAATATTTTGGCTAGAATGCGTTTTAGTCGATTGTTGATGTTGCTTATATTGTTGTTGGTATTGTTGGTTGATAGTTTGGCCGGGTTTGAATTCCCGGATTGTTGTTGATTGAAATGGGCCAAGTTGAACTTGGGTTTGGGGTAGATTTATAGAGGGAGGGCTTTGCCCCAAATTTGGTGCCCAAATTTTATTTTAAGAA
>NW_026720464.1:0-10161 GCF_029784015.1 Lycium ferocissimum
TCTTCACTCTCGGCTAAGTTGTATATGGCAAGACAAATGATCTACTTCTTCCAACAACTCCTCCACATGATAGAGGACCTTCCATTTAGTTGAAAATCTGGAGGAAAATTATTTTTCATGACCACTTCTCCAAGCTCCCTGTTCGGCCAGCTTGGCCGAACTCCCCTCTTCCCTCTTTTCTTCCTTTTTCTTTTCTTTCTCTAGAACTTAAAATGATGAAAGCTTGCCTTCTTTGATCATCCCTCCATATATATAATAATGTGGCACATGACCATGCACATGGCCAAGCACATGGCCGGCCATGTGCCTCTTTCCCTCTTTTTTTTTTCTTTCATTTCCCTCCAAATTTCTTAATTTCTAGAGTTTTCCAAATGACAAAAGATGAATTCTTGCCTTGTCATCTTTGTCCACCATATGTTTTTGGCCACCAAAGCATAAGATGAACACATGTTTTATTGCATGGCTTGCAACAAGTGGCCATGGCACAAGTGGGACCCACGGCCACATTGACTTTTCCAAAAATTCATGAACTAATAGAAACTTCTAAATTCCACATTTGCCCTCAACATTCCATGCCCATAATATTTACAAGCGACATGCGCATTAAAACAAAACCGGAGAATGGCCTTGCCCTTAACTTCCCGCCATTAACTCGGAATATTCGAACGTACAAAATGCGAGGTATAACAGTTTCTAAACGATCCCGAAACTACGAAAGCCCGTAACTTTCACCAAAAGGCTCGGATCGCTTCGATTTGTTCATAGAAATTTTTGTAACATATGATGATTTGATTCTTCATAGGCGGGCTCGAAATGATTTGATATACGACTATGGTCCCTACTATACTTTGACATACTTGTGATATTTGATATGTTTCCGAGTGCCGTCCGAAAGATTTGATTTAACTATTGCCCGGATTTTCAACAACGATGTGAGGATGTTGAGCTATTTCCCCGTGAAGCTATTCTTCATTGGAGCAGTCTCACCTTATATAATCGTTCCTCCAAAGTGAGACGAAGCGACCACGATCAATCCATAATATGATCGGAGGCTACCGACCTTATGTCACTCCGAAAGATAGATGACTTTATTTGGGCTCTCATGCATGCTACTCATATGATATATGAATATGATATATGAATATGATATGAATATGATATATGAATATGATATATGAATGTGATATATGTATATGAATATGGGGAATATGGAAAAGGGCGAGAGCGTTATATACGCGTAACCACCTGATCAGTTGGTATGATATGATATGATACCTGTTACACCTCGAAAAATTTCCCGTTGGTACACAAGTGGACGAACTAGTGATGAGAGCGAGGAGTGCGAGTGTATAATGTTTCATGGGCAATGTATGTAAATGGATGGGAATGAATAGAATAAAAAAAAAAAAAGTCTAGAAATGTGAAAAGTTGAAAGTTAGCAAAATCGCCCGATGGTCGTGAAGTCCAAATACGGACCGTAAAGTGGAATACGGTCCGTAAATCGCTGTGTCGTAAAATGGCATGCAAAGGTTTCAACTTTCGCAGTGGAGAAATGGTTAAATACGACCCGGTGGACGGACCGTAAAGTGAAATACGGCCCGTAAACCATGGTCGTAAATCACCATGCATGCTCGCCAAAGTTTCGGTTCGCTTAAGGTTAAAGACGACCACGAGGGACGGTCCGTAAAGTGGAATACGGACCGTAAACCTCCATGGACGACCACCGTTCACCTCAAAGACAACATTCCCGAATTCATTAAATATGAGGACCAAGACTTATTTTATTTCATTTCTACACTACACCACTTCTCTCTAGAATCTCTCTCTACAATTATTACACAAGTTTTCAAGGATATTTGAGGATCAACAACATCAAATAAGTGAATCAAGAGTAAAGGAAATCATCAAAGATCATCCAAGTCAAGAAATCCAAATGGAGAAAAACTAGGGTTTTGCTCAAAGAGGAGTATTAGCAACCAAGGCTTGTTCCTAAAACATCTAAGGTAAGATTCATGATATTTATATGTTGTTTAAGGTATTTGGGAGTTGAAATACTTGGTCATTAAAAGAAAATAGCAAAATGGGTTATGAATGATGAATAGTGACGTTTTGAGACATAGTTGGAATTGAATCATGAATGTTGTTGGGTTGTGATATAAATGTGTTATAAATGACCTATAGACATGAAATGAGTGTTGGATACGAAAGAATATGACGATGGATTTTAGTCATGATTATGGGAATTTGAGGTGAATTATGAAATGCGAATCATATGAATGAATGATGATTGTTGTTAATCATATTGTGAGGATTATTATGAATGTTGGGAGTCGATATGGAATATGGCGGAAAGTAGTATAAATAAAGGAAGCGCTGCCCAAATTTCTATAGCTTTAGTAAGTATGTGTTTTTACGATGACATAACTAATGTCGATATGAATTCCATTGAAGGTATAGACAAGCTTTAAGGAGAACGAACAAGCGATAGAGTAGCTAAGCGACAAAGGTATGTGAGGCTAATCCCTTTCCTTCTAAGGCATGAGTCCTATGGCATGAATTTCCTCTTTTACTATGAATGTTCCATCTCCAAGAAAGTTAAGAGTCCTCTCTCATGAATAGCTATACGAGATAAGAAATATAAGATGAATACCAAAATGATGATAGCAAGCTAAAGTCCAGAAATGCTATAGCCTATGATATGATGCCTCTAAGAAGCTAATGATGACGTTTTTGTAATTTAATGATATTGATCATTGTGCACACTCACCTTATGTTTGTTCCTTCAAGGTGAGGCAGAATACGTAAGAATGCTCATAATGACATCGGGGGTCCACGACCTTACGTCACCCCGATAAAGTATGAATAGCTAAGAGTCCCTATGCATGTATTGTAGTACGTATATGATGTCAAGCATACCATGATGAGTTATGATAAGCATCTTATGATAAGCATGATATAATGAGTATACTATGATGAGCTATGATAAGCATGTTATGATAAGCATATTATGATAAGCATGATGTAGTGAGCATATGATGATATCACACCGTGCCTATATGGCCGGGCAGTCACCGCCAAGGCGGGCAGCTATACACACCATGGCCAAATGGCATGGGTAGACACCACTAGTGGGCGGCATGAGATAATATCCTGACGCAGATGCCCGGACGTTGTGCTATTGATGATGCTAATGATATTGATTATTACACCGCACCTATATGGTCGGGCGCTATCACGCTTATGTATATATGATATGATGATGAGTACGAAAGTAAGTCGCATGCATGATCATCCTTATGACTCGATCGATTCTGATTGCTCCTTGTTTTATGCCTCCTCGGTTTATTGATGCTTCATTATTGTTTATGCTTCACATACTCGCACAATATTCGTACCGACGTCCTTTCTTCGGACGCCGTGTTCATGCCCACAGTAGACAGGAGGTGGTCCGACTCATAGGAGCTAGCGCTGATTTGAGAGCACTCCATATTCCGGAAGTGCCACGATTTCTCTTTTTTGGTATATATATATATATGTATATTCATGTTTTTGGGCATGACAGGATCCTGTCCCGTCCGTATGTCTAGTATTCCAGTAGAGGCTCCTAGATACGCAGTGTGGATAGTCTGGTCCCATGGCTTTCATGTATATGTATGTATATATTATTTTGGATAGCCGAAGGGCTTATGTTTATAAAAGCAAATGTATTTCAGAAAGATTCCAGTTTTACATGATTATGAGCATATAGTATGAATAATAGCAGATAAGCGTGGTAAGTGAGTGGTGTTCGGTGGTTAGCCCGGATACCCGTCGCGGCCCGTAGCTCGGGTCGTGACAAAAGTGGTATCGCAGCCAGTTCAGTCCTAGGAAGTGTCTACGAGCCGTGTCTAGTAGAGTCTTGTTTATGGTGTGTTGCGCGCCACGCTAATAAACAGGAGGCTACAGGGCATTTAGGAAAAATGACCATCTTTCTTCATATGAGATCGTGCGATAGAGCCGAGTATAAGATTTAATCCTCCCTAATGAGTATGTTGTGATTTCAGAAATGCCGCCAAAAGCTAAAGCCGCCCAGAAGGGAAAGACTACAACAAAGAGGCGGGCAGAAAGAGAGCCGCCTATGAATGTTGATGAAGGAGAGTCACATCATGAGGCCTTATCTAATGCCTCCACTACTCCTCCTAGTACAGAAGGGGCTCCTATTCCAGTCCCCCCATCGGCTACTTCGGGTCAACAAGTGACCGAAGCTATTAATTTATTGACTCAGTTAGTTGCCGCCCAGGCACAACGACAGGGTGTGGGGCCGAGTGATCGTTCGGCTAGTACTAGAGCCCGCGATTTTATGAGCCTAAATCCTCCGAAATTCTTTGGGTCAAAGCCGGATGAAGATCCACAAGGCTTCATTGATGAGATGCTAAGAACGTTGCGGATTATTCATGCTTCCGAGACTGAGTCAGTGGAGTTGGCATCATATAGACTCCGAGATGTGGCAGTTTTATGGTACAATAATTGGAGAGCGTCGAGGCAAGAAAATGCGCCTCCTCCCGTGTGGCAAGAGTTCGTTGATGCCTTCATTCGCCATTATTTGCCACCCGAGGTCCGCCGAGCTAGAGCGGATAGATTTTTGAATTTGAAGCAAGGTAATATGAGCGCCCGGGAGTATAGCCTTCAATTTAATTCCTTGGCTAGGTATGCCCCGACGATGGTGGCCGACATGGGTGACCGGGTGTATAGATTTGTGAGTGGCTTAGGGCCACATTTATTCAAAGATTGCCTAACGGCTTCATTACAAGACGGGATGGACATTTCCCGAATTCAAGCTCATGCCCAAAATCTTGAAGGGCAACAACCTCCACAAAGAGGTGAACGTGATGTTGATAGAGGGCCGAGCAAAAGAGCTAGATCTATGGGCACAAAGCCGTGATTATAGAGGGGGATCGAGGCAGACATTTTCTAGACACTCGAGTCGGTCGCCGACTAGTGCACCTCCCCGGATGCAGACGAAGATTTGATCGCTCTTTCCGATCGGGACAGGCCGCAGTTTAAGGGCCCTGTGTTCACAATTCGGGGTGATCACGGCCGGAGGAGACCTCCGCACCGCGATGCGCCGGTGCGGTAGATTACATTCCGGGACAAGTGCCGCCTGTGGTTCGACGCTTGTTATACTTGCGGCCGGTGTAGGGCACATGATGAGAGATTGCCCGTCGACGAGTGGCGCAGCTAGGGCCCAGCCCCACAGATCATTAGCAGGATCTTCTTCAAGACATCCTACGGGCGGACTTCTCGGACCCCCGAACAGCCGAGGTAGAGGCCGAGGGGGAGTGTCTACTTGTGTGCCACACAAAGACCGCTTATATGCATTAGCCGGACGGCAAGATCTTGAGTCCTCCCCGTATGTGGTCATGTGTACATTGACTGTGTTCTCTTATGATGTGTATGCATTGATAGATCCGGGATCTACGTTATCATATATTACTCCATATATTGCAAATCGTATTGGGGTGAAACCCGAGCCGATCAAACCTTTTGAGGTATCCACTCCGGTTGGTGATCCCGTGATAGCTAAGCAAGTATATAAAGATTGTATAATTGTGGTATGTGATCGTCAGACCAAAGCTGATTTAGTTGAGCTAGAGATGCTAGACTTTGATGTTATAATGGGTATGGATTGGTTGGCCTCCTGTTATGCCAATGTTGACTGCCGAATGAAATTGGTTCGCTTTCAATTCCCGGAGAGCCCGTGCTTGAATGGAAAGGTAATACGCCCACTCCGAGAGGTAGGTTTATTTCCTACCTTAAGGCAAGAAAGATGATCGCTAAAGGCTACATTTATCATTTAGTTCGAGTTCATGATACGGAAGCAGTAGTCTCCTACTTTCCGACTGTCGTTCCGGTAGTAAGTGAGTTTCCGGATGTATTTCCGTGTGAGCTTCCGTGTCTTCCTCCGTAAAGGGAGATTGACTTGGCCATTGATGTGTTGCCGGATACCGAGCCTATCTCTATTCCTCCTTATCGAATGGCTCGGTAGAATTAAAAGAGTTAAAGGCACGCTTGAAAGATTTGGTCGGAAAAGGGGTTCATTAGACCCAGCTTCTTCACCGTGGGGAGCACCGGCCTTATTTGTGAGAAAGAAAGATGGCTCCTGCGAATGTGCATTGATTATAGGCAGTTGAATAAAGTGACGATAAAGAACAGTATCCTCTCCCAAGAATAGATGATTTATTTGATCAGCTTCGTGGTGCCAAGTGGTTTTCAAAAATAGATCTGAGGTCGGGTTATCATCAAGTAAGAGTCGTAGAAGAAGATATTCCCAAGACAGCCTTTAGAACAAGATATGGCCATTATGAATTCCGAGTGATGTCGTTCGGGCTGACTAACGCTCCAGCGGTGTTTATGAATTTAATGAATAATGTATTCAGGCCTCTTGGATCTCGTTTGTGATAGTCTTCATTGATGATATTCGGTGTACTCTCGCACGAATCGAACACGGACCACTTGCGAATTGTTCTTGGAATTCTCCGAACTCGGGAGTTGTATGCTAAATTTTCAAAGTGCGAGTTTTGGCTAAATTCTCGTGACATTCTTGGGCCATGTGATTTCGGATGATGGCATTAGAGTTGATACTCGTAAAATAGAAGCTGTGAAGACTTGGCCAAGGCCTACGACGCCTACAGAAGTTCGTAGTTTTTCGGGATTGGCAGGCTATTATAGAAGATTTGTAGAGGGCTTTTCATCTATCTCACCCCCCACCGACAAAGCTAACCCGAGAAGTCGATAGAAATTTCGGTGGAATGACGCCTGTGAGCGTAGCTTCCAAGAGTTGAAAGACAGACTCACCTCAGCTCCAGTTCTAACGCTTCCAGAAGGGCCAGATGGCTATGTTATATATTGTGATGCTTCCGGTGTCGGGCTAGGATGTGTGTTAATGCAGCACGGAAGAGCCATTGCTTATGCCTCGAGGCAGCTGCGAAAGCATGAAAAGAACTACCCGACTCATGATTTAGAATTAGCCGCAGTTATTCATGCATTGAAAATGTGGAGACATTACTTGTATGGTGTGCATGTGGATATCTATACGCATCACAAGAGCCTCCAATATATTTTCAAACAAAAGGAGTTGAATCTGCGACAGAGGCGGTGGTTAGAATTATTGAAGGACTATGATGTTGATATTTTATACCACCCCGGAAAAGCTAATGTAGTAGCTGATGCACTTAGCCGCCGACCAATGGGCAGTTCATGTGAAGTTCCTCCAGAAAAGAAAGAAATGGTTCATGAGCTCCATCAGCTAGCTAACCTTGGAGTGCGAATAATTGATTCAGGCGATGCAGGAGTTAGAATCAATAATCCCACAGTTTCGTCCTTGGATTCAGGAATAAAAGAGAGACAATACGAGGATCCCAAACTAGAGTATTATAAAGGTGTGAAATTTCCAAAAGAAAGGTCACCATTTGAAGTTTCGACAGATGGGGTTCTCAGGTACCGGAATAGGCTATGTGTCCCGGATGTGGCAGAATTTCATCGCCAAATCTTAGAAGAAGCTCATTGCTCCCGGTATTCCATCCACCCCGGAGCGACAAAAATGTATCATGACCTTAAATCGATGTATTGGTGGGATGGCATGAAAAGAGACATAGCAGAATTTGTGGCCAAATGCCCAAATTGTCAGCAAGTGAAGATAGAACATCAGAAGCCAGGAGGGTTATTACAAGCAATGGAAATTCCTACATGGAAATGGGAAGTGATCAATATGGATTTCATTGTAGGATTGCCCCGTTCCCGAGGCAAGTATGACTCTATATGGGTGATAGTGGACAGACTCACGAAAGCAGCTCATTTTCTCCCAGTCAGAACCACGTACTCAGCAGAAGACTATGCGAGACTGTATCTCAAGGAAATTGTGCGACTTCATGGTATTCCGATATCTATTATTTCAGATAGAGGAGCACAGTTCATAGCCAAGTTCTAGAAATCCTTTCAAGAGGGCCTAGGTACTCAAGTAAGGCTTAGTACAAAGATTTCATCCGTTGAGACCGACGGACAAGCCAAGCGTACTATTCATACCTTGGAGGATATGCTAAGGGCATGTGTTTTAGATTTTGGTGGTGGTTGGGATGACCACTTACCCCTAATAGAATTTGCCTACAATAATAGTTATCATTCTAGTATCCAAATGGCTCCGTACGAAGCTTTGTACGGAAGGAAGTGTAGATCTCCGATTGGATGGTTTGATGTCGGAGAGAGTACGGTTAATAGGCCCCGAGCCGATTCGAAGAAGCAGTAGAAAAAGTCAAAATGATCCGAGATTGGTTATTGACAGCTCAAAGTCGCCAAAAGTCTTATGCGGATAACCGCCGGCGAGATTTAAAATTTCGAGTTGATGATTGGGTGTTCTTGAAGGTATCACCAATGAAAGGGGTGATGAGGTTTGGTAAGAAAGGAAAGTTGAGTCCTCGGTATGTTGGACCTTACAAAATCATCCGTAAGGTGGGCCAAGTAGTATATGAATTAGACTTGCCTACAGAGTTTGAATTAGTTCACCCGGTATTTCATATCTCAATGCTCCGCAAATGTGTTGGAGATCCCACAAAGATTGTACCGTTGATGATGTTCGGGACACAGAAAAGCTAGCCTATGAAGAAGTGCCTATTGCCATATTAGAGCGCAAGTACGAAGGCTTCGAAATAAGGAAATAGCATCGGTCAAAGTCTTATGGCGAAATAACAATCGAGAAGAGATGACGTGGGAAGCGAGAAGAAAGAATGAGATCCACATATCCGCACTTATTTCAGCCCTTAAGAGGCTTATGATGAGACGACGAGATGATGAGGTATGTACGCTTTACTTTTATGTATATGGGTCGTGTGTGGCCAATCTATATTGCTATTGTGTTGTAGCCCTGTGAGGCAATGATATTATGGGTTGCTGTGACAGGATGATATCGCCATATTACAGAGGAAACTCTGGCAAAATTTTCTAGAATTCCCGAGTGTCGAACATTCGAGGACGAATGTTCCAAAAGGGGGGAAGAATGTTACACCTCGGAAAATTTCCCGTTGGTACGCAAGTGGACGAACTAGTGATGAGAGCGAGGAGTGCGAGTGTATAATGTTTCATAGGCAATGTATGTAAATGGATGGGAATGAGTAGAATAAAAAGTCTAGAAATGTGAAAAGTTGAAAGTTAGCAAAACTGCCCAGTAGTCGTGAAGTCCAAATACGGACCGTAAAGTGGAATACGGTCCGTAAATCGCCAGGTCGTAAAATGGCATGCAAAGGTTTCAACTTTCTGCCTGGAGAAATGGTTAAATACGACCTGGTGGACGGACCGTAAAGTGAAATACGGCCCGTAAACCATGGTCGTAAATCACCATGCATACTGCCAAAGTTTCTGGTTCTGCTTAAGGTTAAAGACGACCGCGAGGGACGGTCCGTAAAGTGGAATACGGACCGTAAACCTCCATGGACGACCACTGTGCACCTCGGCCATTGCATTCCCAATTCATTAAATATGAGGACCAAGACTTATTTTATTTCATTTCTACACTACACCACTTCTCTCTAGAATCTCTCTCTACAATTATCACATAAATTTTCAAGGATATTTGAGGATCAACAACATCAAATAAGTGAATCAAGAGTAAAGGAAATCATCAAAGATCATCCAAGTCAAGAAATCCAAATGGAGAAAAACTAGGGTTTTGCTCAAAGAGGAGTATTAGTAACCAAGGCTTGTTCCCAAAACATCTAAGGTAAGGTTCATGATATTTATATGTTGTTTAAGGTATTTGGGAGTTGAAATACTTGGTCATTAAAAGAAAATAGCAAAATGGGGTATGAATGATGAATAGTGACGTTTTGAGACATAGTTGGAATTGAATCATGAATGTTGTTGGGTTGGGATATAAATGTGTTATAAATGACCTATAGACATGAAATGAGTGTTGGATACGAAAGAATATGACGATGGATTTTAGTCATGATGTCACGACCCAACTCCGTAGGCCGCGACACGTGCCCTAGTTGGACACTCATACGTACCTTAACCTAAATTAGCAAAACATTACAAATAGCGTAAATATTAGTTTAACGGGGACATGTGGGCATGTCGCACGAAGGCCGATAAGGCCGTCACAAAACATAGATAAACCCTAAACGTACGCAA
>NW_026720465.1:0-9879 GCF_029784015.1 Lycium ferocissimum
GAATCAAAACCCAAGACTAGATTTGTTGGAACAAACCTAAGCTAAGCTCTGAAACCAATTGATAAAAGAACGAATACGCGGAAACGAGAAATTAAGAAGATAAACAAAAGGAAAAGAAAGATAGATAGATTGACACAAAAATAGGCACAATTAGGCAACCAAGGTTCTTCAATAACCAAGACCTCCTAATTACACTCTAGATAGCACCAACCTCTTAGGATGACCTCAAGGGAGTTGAATTCCCAAGCAACCAATCCTCTCAACAATCAATAATCAACAAGAGCCTACCAAAGGCCTCCCACAAGTTTCTCTATCTAGAGATAACCCTAAAACACTTAAATATTCATCATTCATCCAAAAGCCCCCAATCAAATGAAAAACAAGCTATATATACAAGCTAAGCTAAGAAGACTATTAGGCAATTACAATGCTACCCTTAATGAAGTAAGGGCCTTGTTTGGCTACTTCTTAGTGTAGTCTTCAATTCAAGGATTGGTCTTCAATGGCCAAACACGACCCTCCTTGCATAGATGGCCCTCTAATCAACCTTGCATGCATGGCCTTCTTGCAATCATAACCCTCCTTGGGCAAAGTAGCCACTTGCACAAATAGCTCTTTGCGCAAATAGCCATCTTCCAGCCTTGAATCACCCAAGCTTGCAATTGTAGCCACTTTAAGAGGCAAACCTTGGGCCTTGGACTCTTGACTTCTTCTCCCATGCTATCTCCCATAGCTTGAAGGCCCTCCAATGACTCCATTTAAATGCTCCCAAAGCTTCATCCTCCATGAATCCGCTTCCAACATAAATCCTTGGAGAAGTTTGAGTAGTTGAGTCATTTGTGCCATTTAGGATTGTATCAAGTACTCATTTATGCCTTATGCTCTTTTACCCTTGCTGTGTACCCGGTACCGACTTCTAACTTACTCAAAATCATATCGGGTTCATCGACAATCTTATCTTATAACCTTGTCATTGTACTATACCTTTAAGTTCGTGGCTATATATTTCCCTTTCGTTCTATACTTGTACTCAATTAATTACGTCTATCTTGGGTGCTTCCTTTGGAATTCCTTTACTATTTCTCCAGTCTATGTCCATCTTTTATCTATGCACGAGGAATCTTATGCCACCTCTGTATCCTTCAGAAAACATTACTTCCGCAGAACCCCTTTCTCATTTTCAAAACGTATTCTGTTCATCCCTGTTTGTTCTTGTCATACCAGTCATTTTCTAGCACTTATTCTACCTCGTTGCTCATCTTTCTGTAGTTTGGTTTTTCAAAATTTCGTCACTCAATATTATTCGGGTTCTCGGCTGTTACACCCCAGAAAATTTCATGTTACTGAGGCTGCAGACGGCTTAATGTGAGCTCAAGGAGGAGCAAATATTACAATTATAAAGGATGAAATTCTACTGTATTAGCATGAGGATAGAATAAGTATGATATTTGAAATTCGTACAATACGATTGGAATGATACGTTAAAAGATATATAGCCCTCGTAATCGTAAGATGAGGTGGAGTCCACATGTCGAGATTTTATAAAGGACATATGACAAGTTATATGGATAATATATATGAAGTTAAACACAACTTAAGAAGGATCCTCGAGCCAAATCCAAATGGAAGCCCTCCAAAAAGATGTTTTTAAGTTACGTTTTCGGGTGATCGACGACGGAGGCCATAACCCCATCATTATTTGGGAATTTAGGAAAACTCCAAAAATGAAAGTTGTAGATAATTGAAATACCTTTCCAACCATAGGTCGTAGGCCTGCATGTGACATAGGGATAAAAAGTTATGGACGTTTAAGACAAAGGTCGGGCGATGGGCTCGCCCTCCCCAACCCGACTCAAGGTCGGTGGGAACCGAACCAAGACATCAAGCAGTCCACAAACTTTTAGAGAGGGAGAGAGGAGAGTTAGAGAGATAAAGTGGAGAATCGATCAAGTTCGAGGCCCCGAATCCCGAGGCTCGTAAAGGATAAAGTGTAGTACGAGTTGTCGTCGTCGTTTTAAGCTAAAAGTTGAACTTGGGGGATGTTGGTTTCGTGGTGGCTGCTTATATAAGGTATGTTTAAGATGTTAATGATGTTCTTACCATGATCATTGTTAGATTTGACGAGTTAGAATAGAGAAAATGACGTTGAAAGTTCGGTTATAATTTTTGGATATCAAATGACTTGGGCCGTTTTGGTATGATTAAATGGATAGAATTAGTTGGATATTTATATAAAATGATTTTTGATATGTTGTTGATAAGTTGTTGTTCTTGAATTTGGGAGAATAAAGTGTAGGGCGAAGATATCATATACAAAGCGTATCCGGATTGTTTTGGTGTATATCTTTGGGAGTTGATGCTTTGAGTTTAAAGAGACTTATATGAGAGACGGTTGTTGTTGTTGTTGGTTGTTGATTGTGTTGTTAAATTGAATTGGAATTAGAGGAAGTCAAGATTACGGGTGGAAAATCTTTGCTCGAATTTACGAAAGTTAATTACAAGCTTTAGAGAAGTATATGAACCTCTTTCAAATTGTCTACGGTTTCCTTTACCTTGATTGTGGATTGGCCGGTGTTTGGAAGCATAAGTTAAGCTAATCACATAAGCGACAAGGTATGTAAGGCAAACCTTTCTTCCTTTGGCATGATTCTTGTGCTATTCATTCTATATGTACTATATATGATTCCATTCTTAGACGAGTAAGGTCTAAATGTTTCTTGTGATAGCTTATTGATATTATACTCCTATTTTGTTCCAAAGGGAACACCCATAAGGTGCCAAGTTGAGTTGTGTATATGGTTTTACTAATGATTTCGAGGAAATTAGTTTTATACTAAAGGAAACATAAAGTTTGATTTTCAAAACCACTCCGAAGGGGGTGCGAGATTTTACTACTTCATTTCATTTACGATTTATGTTTACATTCCATAGTATCATCCCTTTGTATTGACATGATCATTTATTCTTTGGGTAAGGCAATAAGATGAAATTGTGTAGAATATAGGTAGTAAGAATTTCATAACAATTCTACCCTCAAACCTGGAAGTATGTCCTCCTGAGTCTAGTGAGATACAAATTTGATAACTTATGAAAGACTAAGGCTAATAACCGGATTGTGATGAATTGATTAGTGACTTATGATATGAATTGAAATTGATACTTATGGATTGAGTTTGTGTTGACATGATTGTGATATTAAGCGAAGCGGTTGCCGATGGCCATCATTATTATGCCGGAAGCGGCCGTCCGAAGGGACTATTTTGATACTAGCCGGAAGCGGCTGTCCGAAGGGACCATTCTGTTAACATGTCGAAAGCGGCATGTTTGTTGGATTGCATTATTTACTTAAAGATTATTTTGAGACTTCGTGTGCACATTTATGTTTCTTCCGGCCGAAGGCTTGCAGTATTGAGTTAGATTGTGATTTATTCTCTCCTAAATCAAATTATGATTATGATTTGTTACCACCTTACATACTCAGTACATTGTCCGTACTGACGTCCTTTTGCTCCGGGACGCTCGCGTTCATGCCCGCAAACCCATTGTTTCCTAGGTTAAGTGTATAGCTAGAATGCATGGACGTCAGCTGGGATTGGCAAGTTCCACTTCATTCTGGAGCTGTGCCGAGTCATGTATAGATATGCATGATTATGGGTATGTCAGGGCCCTGTCCTGACTCATAATGTTCGCCCACTTCTTAGATACACGAGACAATGTCCCGTGGTATATTTGTCGAGATGTCGACAAAGTGATGTCAGTTGAGTCATTTGTGGCTTTTAAAAGAGTATGTATTTTAGATGATTTCAATTGGTTTAAAGTATTTATTTGATTGAAAGTTTTCATAATCGTTATAAAGATAATGATTTCTATTTAGAAAAGTTTCATGTTTTTAAAAGTTTTTGAAATGACAGTTTTGATAGAGCGAATGTCTAAGGGTTCGCTCGACTCTGATGAGAGTCGGGTGCCCGTCATGCCCTACCATTTTTAGGGTGTGACATCGGCTATACATGTCATAACCTGTTACTATACTGTTATCTCGCTTTCTTCTTATTTCCTTCTTTCAATTAACTCCTTCTTTTCTTGTGCTCGCTATCATTTCCGTTATCACATAATCTTTGTTCTGAACTTTCCCTATAAAACTTTATAAGTCTTTCTTAGTCGTTCTATAGCTCTCCTTTCCGTTTCACACTTGCCTTTATACTTTAGTCACACAGATCACGTCATATCTTTTAGTCACTTCCTCACTAGGCTTTACTTATTTTCATAACAATCCTCATTATATTCACATTATATCCTATTTGTAATGAATCCTATAGTGTAACACTTCTTAACCTTATTCACGATTCTTACTATGGTTTAATTACACTTTGTGGAGTAGGCGTACTTAACCTTTTACCCTTTCGAATGTTCTACTGACCTTATGGGGTCTTGTAGCACTTCGGGAGGGGGTTTCTTTTGCACCAACGGTTCTTCTTTCCAATTCCGCGTACAACATAGCAAAATTCCTTATTATAAATTTTCCCTTCATTTGCTGTCGATGCCCTCACATATGAGATATTATACGTGTTCATATACATATACACATATAATTAGTATCAACTAACCCACAAAATACTTCCAGACACTATCCAAACCTATCCAAATTCCAGAGCCGTGACGTACTTGCTGTCTCTCTCCTCTGGTCTGGCCTGTCACGTGCTACGTGGCCTTTTATGGTCTCCAACCATCTCGTATATTCTAATTTCACTTAGGCTATTCTGGTTTTTCATTTGTCCTTTTCAGCTAAATCTTTGGAATTTCTTGCATACTTCCAAGTGGTCACCCATCCCGGAATCTCCCCACCGAGCACGCTTTAACCTCGAAACTTTGACGGGACCCGCACCTTAATATCGATATAATCGCGTACGCTTTTTCATATGGCCTTTATCACATAATCTAGAGCGTCAAAGTTTTACGAGATTCCGAGGCGTGTTCGTAACACGTCCCTTCTCTTGCAATTACCGTTTTGCCCTTTTTGATTCTTAATGTTCACCTTCAATTCCATCTCTCCCAACTTACATTCAAGAATACTTCAATATTCTTACCTCATCCAACATGCCTCGTCCGCACCGTTGTTTACCACCGTACTTTGTAACCGTTCCGTCATAGGTTTCTTTTGTCGACGTCGTCCTTTAGCCGAAATAAAAGGTTAGTACAAGGGACTTCATGTCCTATGACCGGGGCTCTATCGCACGATCTTAGGTATGATTTAAGGTCAACAATCCCTAGATGCCCCGTAGCCTCCCGTTTATAAACGTGGCGCGCTTCACACCATAAACAGACTCTACCGGACACGACCTTGCAGTACAACCCCTAGGACGGACACGCCTCGATACCACTTTGTCACACCCCGACCTTACTAGGGTGTGACGGGCACCCGACTCTCCTCGAGTCGAGCGAACCCTTAGACATTCGCGTATTAAAACCTCCGCCATTTCGAAAATTTTTAAGAAACTTGAAACTTTTCAAAATAGAGATCACCGTCTTGTACAGATTAGGAAAACTTTTCACCAATCACATAATTTTTACCAACCGACAACATCTCGAAAATACACACTCTTTTAGCATCTATAACCGATTCGCGCTCCACGACACCCTATCCACAGACAATCGTTCGCAAAGTCTCTAGGATGTACAAATACCATGACATAAGTACTCGACCCGGCAACACTCCGAACCGAGACGGAGCTCGCCAATTCCGCCGGAACGGCCTCCTAGCTAAGTCTTTTTGCTCGTCTGGGCGTACCTGCGTGGCATGAAACGCAGCCCCCGAAGAAAGGGGGTCGCACGAAGAATGTACCGAATATGTAAGGCGGGACTAATAATAACCGCAGCCTTTAATTTAAGAGAGAAGAAATCGCAAATCAAATTAATACCTGGCACTTTCGCCGGGAAGTTTAAGCATAAATATATATATATATATATATATATATATATATATATATATATATATATATATATATATATGTCTCATGTAATCCCTATGAATAATGCAATGAGCACACACATCTTAAGTAAAGGATGCAATCTAACCCGTGCGTCGCTTCCGACATTCAATGAAATAGTCCTTCGACGGCCGCTTCCGGCGTAGTAATAAAGACGGCCCTTCGGCATTGCCGCTTCCGGCATAATAACAACGATAGGCCCTTCTTCGGCATGGCCGTTCCCGCATAATAATAAAGACGGCTCTTTCGGCACGCCGTCTCCGCATAACAATAATCACGGTTCTTCGGCATAATAGTAATGATAATGTAAACATAGTAGTAAGTGAAATGAAATAGTAAAATCTCGACCCCTTCGGGGTCGTTGAAAAATAGCTCACTCGCATAAGCCGAGGCCATAGTGCACCCGTACGCGAGCCGAGGCCATAGCACACTGGGGTGATCACCGAGGCCACGCTCGCTGGATACGTACCGAGGCCATAGCACACTCGGTGCATAAGTCGAGGCCACCGCACCCCTCTCGGAGTGGTTTTAGAAAGTCTAAATATTAAAATCTCACACCCCGTCGGAGTGGTTTTAGAAAAATCAATTTTGTGTTCCTTTGTACAAAACTAGTTCTTTAAAAATCATCGCTGAACCACAACCGCGTTTCCGAAGCCATTTTTGGAAAACCGAGGTAATAATCATATTAGAAGCATACCGTTACACCACCACGTATATTATAGAACATAACGAGGTAGCTAAACAACCGGCCTTTGGTAGTCGGGTCCTATTCATGCAAGTTCTAAATGTTTAGGGAGTTCTTCCATCATTTCACACAATTTCTAATTCAATTCTACTGAATGAATAGTCGTTAATTTCAATCTCGAATTTCTAAGAAAGGAATTGTCCCCGAGGCACATATTCAAGCCTATCACGTCTAAGACATGCCAAAGAAGGAAAGTGAAGTCTTTTACATACCTTTTCCGCCGTTTACGATACTCCACATCCTGCCTCCAAGTTCGCCAAAAGCCGCAATTTGGTCACATTTACCAAATATCAACCATAAGGCTTTAAGAATTCATTCTTAACCAACACTTGTCTTAATTTTCCAAATAAATTACTTATTTTCTCGCCGAAATTTCTGCAAAGACTCCTCCCCCGTAAATACACCGTCCCGAGAATATGGCTCACGAATGTCAACAACAACAACACAACAACATCAACAATTGTCATAAGCACTATAACATAAATAGTCTTTATTTCCATATAAGGCGACAACTTCCATTCCAACTTCTCGTTATCAAACTAATATTACCATTTTCATATTCATTCTCTACTTCAAGGCCATTCAAAGGCAAATCAAGAAAATTTCACATCGCTTCCATAAATTATTCAAAAGTTCCACCGAAACCATGATTCACCCAAAGCTTCCAACTTTAGACATAACTTCCACAACACATTTTTGTCTTCCAATTTCATTAACGATAATCGTAATTTGCATCTTACAATTCCATTTCCATAATTACATAAAATCTATAATAAAATCCCATAACCATTTACAACCAATTTTTCATGCTACTTAAACCATTAGTCTTTATTTCTATATAAAGACCACAACAACACAACTAGTATACCAAGTAAAAATCAACTCACCTCCCCCTCCACCAATTGGCACCCACGGCCACACATGCACACACACACACGGCTACACACACACACACACACACCCCATAATTTCATACTTCCATTCATTTCCACACATACAACATATATAGGCCTCCATAACATAATAAGGACATAAAATTCTTACCTTTCCTTCAACTTCTCACTTGCCACAAGAGATAGTTTCTTGCCAAAAACAATTATACCATATTGAAGAGAGTCTTGAACTTAATAAGAATTCAAGAAGAGAGGAATTTTTGGATCAAAATTGGATGGCTTGGAATTTTTTTTTTCTTTTTCCTTCATGGCCGTAACGGCCTTCCTCTTTGTTCTTCATCTCTTTTTTTTTTTTTTTGCTTTGTCTTCAATTGAAAGATGAACAAATACGTATATATACATATAATTCTCATGCATGTTAGTGGCACATCTCTAGAAATTTCCATTTTCTAAAAAAGATGACTAAATTTTGTCATCTTTTTATTATCCCCTTTTTCTTTTTCTTTTCTTTCTTTTTAGTCACATGGCCAATATGGCCCTTTGGAGTTTTCATGAAACTTGAGTGAAATTCCCATTTTGCCCCTCGACTTTTCGCATTATTACCGTTTCGCCCCTAGCCTTCCACATTATTTCCATTAGCCATTTTGCAAATTCCTCTCGTTTACCCTTGGCCTTTCCCAATATTTCCATACTAATAATGTTCATAAGCAACATTCATAACCACTGGTGCATTAAAATAATTTTTGAAAATCGTCTCGCCCGTAACTTTCCACGACAGCCTTGAAATTTCCAAACGTACAAGATGCGGGCTATAACAATAACAAACATAGCCTCGACGAAGTGACTTACCTCTGAAACTTTCAATATCATCAATCACTTTCTTCTGTCGATACCGTTCTTCTGCTGAAATCAAGGGCTAGTATAAGGAATCTCATTTCCTATAGCTTGGATCTATCGCACGATCTTAGATATGAAAGAAGAGTAACCATCCTAAATGCCCTGTAGCCTCCCATTTATAGATGTGGCGCGCGCAACACACCATAAACAAGACTCTACTAGACACGACTTTGTAGACAACCCTAAAGACGAATCGCTTCCGATACCACTTTGTCACACCCCAATCTCATCAAAGGTACGACGGGCACTCAACCCTTACTTAGAGCTGAGCGTACCCTCTGGCATTCACATAATGAAACTGGACATATAATAAAGTACTTTCAGTCAAACCATAGAAATTTGCGAACGATACTCAATTAATCAAAAGTCGAATAAGTCAAACTGACATATCGGCCTACATGGTCGCTTTACTCAACGCATGACATCTTAACATACTAACCACAGGACACGGTCTGCAAAGTCTCTAAGAGTAAACACCTCGTAATCATATGAAATGATACGGCCCCGACATACCCGTACACACATACGATAACCATAATGACTCCTAAGATCGCTCCGGAAGAAAGTGGAGTTTGCCAATCCCACCGATAGCCAACCATCCTAACCGAATACTTTTACCCGCAAAACAATCCGGGAATGTGTGGCATGAAATACGTCGCCTCTGTGCAAAGGGACGTCATACGAACAATGTACCGAGTATGTAAGGCATAAGAACATCAAGTACGTATGGATCATGAAAACCGCATCAATAATTGGAATGCATCGTGTACAACAACTGAGAATATCCGCGTAATTCTATATGACTGAAACTGACTCTATGGTGTATGATAGGCAGAGATTGTATATTGATAATGTTGTGGAACGTACAGCCCGATCCATATATAATATAATAATGTCGAAGAACGAACGGCCCGATCTATATATAATATAATAATGCCGAAGAACGTACGGCCCGATCCATATATAATATAATAATCATATATATATCATACCCGGCCCTCTAGTGAGGAACTCTATGAATAATGCAATGAAACTGCACGAATACATACCTACTGGGACTGTGTTGATGTAATAACAAAGATGCACGAGTAGAATATCACGAGCAACCATATGCAAACTATATCATCATACGACTTAATAGAGTGATTAGAATGAACCGACACTCGAGAATCAAAGACAATCAATATGTCAAGTACCAACAGAACTAGAATTCATCGAGTCACGTATGTTCTTCATCGTTCGCCGTTTATGTAATCCATGCCAAAAGAAAGAAGGGATGTTTCCCTTAACATACCTCACGTCGTCCAAGAAACTCAACTCAACCATGAACTTTCCACAATTAATATGCCAAACCTATAAT
>NW_026720466.1:0-9342 GCF_029784015.1 Lycium ferocissimum
TTCTTTCTTTCTGGTTTCTATTAATAAATAAAATGATCACATGGAAAATTAATAAAATGAGGGGCTTGGGCCAAGGCTTGGCCGGCCACCCTCATTTTGGGCCAACTTTGCTCTTCTTTTATTCTTTTTTTGGCCCAATTGGTCCAGTGGGTCTTCCTTTTAAAATTCCGAAATTAATTTCCGAAGTTCCCGATTTTTGTCCCTCGTCTTTCCCGCTATTTCCACATTAATAGGTCATGAACAACACACACCTATGAAATAAGATCAACATAGCCTTATTCCTTCCAAGCCTAGTTTATTTCGAATTTTTCCGAATAGGCGAAAACTCGGGATATAACACATAGCATATTGCTTGAATTGTCTTGAATACTTTGTGGATTGTTCGGAATGTTCTTAAATCGTGTCTGGATGGTTGTTGGTTTGGTTGTTGTTGATAATGCCGAGCCATACTCGGAGAGTAATTACAGGAGATGCCGCCAAATTTTGTAGACAATAAGAATGGAAGATTTGAAAGCAAAAAGTCTACTATTGACAATTAGTAAACATGACCATTAGCAAATTCCGGGGCGAAACGATTCGAGATTGAACGAGCATAAGACGTCCGAAAGGTATGTAAGGCTTACCCTTTCTTTCTCTTGGCATGTCCTAGATATATTAGGCTTGAATTTGGACCCTGTGGACAACTCTACTCTTCGGAATCCACGTCCGAAATTGCCCCTTTTTCTTTCAGTAGAATTGAATTAATTATGCTGCTAATGGTTGGAAAAGGTGTCTAAACACCTAGAACTTGAACCAATGGGACCCGACTATCTTAAAACTATCATGAATGATATTATGAAGTGTAAAATACGTAAATTGGGTATGCGACCTCATTTGACCCAAAGTGGGCCCACAATCCCCGAGACCTATGTATATTGTTTTATTTGCCTCATTTCCGTGCGATAAATAATGAGAACCTTTGGCTAATGTTCCGAGTTTGTTATAAATATTTGGTAATTTTGATATAAGCATTCCGATGTAAGTATTTCGATATAAGTATTCTGATATAAGCATCCTATTCTGATATATGTATGTTCTGACATAAGTATTCCGATCCAAGTATTCCGGTATAAGCAATCCGATATGATAACTCCGATATGAGTGTCTGATACAAGTATTCTGCTATGAGTATTTGGGTGTGAGTCTGTTGACCTGAGTATTCTGATATGGGTGTCTCTGTAGGTCTTACGTTCTTCATGTACGATCTCGGATCGCTTAAAAAGTCCGAAGAGGCTTCGTATTTTAAAATGCTCATAACTTTCCGATACTAACTCGAAAGAACCCGAAACTTGTTCTCAATCCTCCGACGTTTGGTCAAGATACCTATCCATTGAGTCCGGATTTATGTGCATATGGTTTCTCACGACTCGCTCGTGCAAGGCTCAATGTATCCGTTCACCGCGTCCCGGCCAGATCCGTTATCGTGCGCATGCTTCGTATATGTATCCGTTCACCGCGTCCCGGCTGTGCGTTCGTTATCGTGCTCTTCCTCTCGCATTGTTCACCGCATCCCTCATAGGCGGGCCGGGCTCGTTTATGCATGATGATATTATGATCCGATGATGTGGGGACGGTGGCCGTGATGGCATATGATCCGTCCGTTCACCGCGTCCCGTACTCGTAGGCCGGGTTCGTTACCGCGTCCCTCACCTGAGGGCCGGATCCACGATATGCTGCACGATATATGATCCGTTATGCATAATCCGTGGTCCGAAAATAAGCATTTTGATATTCTGGACACTCTGATGACGATTTTGTAAGTCGGACTTCTGCATCTCTAATTTTGATGAGGCTCTGCCCATTATGCCTCCATACTTCTGATTTTGATTACGAATCTGTCCGACACAGCTCTGTATGTCTGACTCCGATTATGTATGTTCGACATAGTTCGGCACGTTCGATAGTTCGTCCGATATATGACCTCGTCCGAGCTTCTCGTACGTTCTCGCTCTCCGTCCGACGTGTGACATCACCGTGCGCTTCCGTATTTTCCGTACCCTCTTCTGACATGCGATCCAGAATCGAAAAATAAGCATTTTAGTACTCTGGTTGACTTACTTACCCTCTGCACTCCTTCCGATATATCAGACAGGTATGTCTGGTTTGTGTCTGAGAAATAGGCATTTGGCATTTGACTAATGTACTTATCTTTTAGTCCTGTTTGTTTCAGTTATGGTTCTGTTTCTCTGTATCGCATGCTTTACATACTCGCACATATTCCGCATCGACCCCTTCTTCTGGGGTCGCGTTTCATGCCGCAGTGTACTCCCGTATGAGTCGGTTATTATAGAAGATGTTCCGCCGGAGATGGTAAGCTCCATTTTCCCGAGTGTCGCCGAGACAGAGTCCGTTCGTTATGATTTCTCGGATCTTTGTTAGAGACTTTGGCAGACAAAGCGCGTCGTGGGTGTCGTTGTCGTCCGTAAGCGGCTCCATCACCGATACGTTATATGTGTTGGTTCTGTTGACTACCGGTTTTATGTAATTTGAAAGCAACGAAAAGAATTATTTCTGAAAGTTATATTTTGCATTTTATCTTTATTTGAAAAAAAAAAATTATGTGCGTAATGAGTCTCAGGTTCGCTTCTACCGATGGGGTTCGGTGCCCATCACACCCTAATAAGGTTAGGTGTGACAAAGTGGTATCGCAGCGAGGTCTGTTCGTGGGGTTGTTCCGTAAAGTCGTGTCCGGTAGTCCTCGTTTATGATGCGAAGCGCGCCACATTTATAAACAGAGGCTACGGGCATCTAGGAATTGTTGACCTTCTTTCTCGTCATAGATCGTGCGATAGAGCCAAGTCATAGGAGAATGAAATAAGAAATTCCATCCGTAAGCCTTACATACGACGGAAGGAGGTAAGTATGGATATATCCGACTGGCTACTCCGAGACCCATAGCTTCGATGGCAAGAATGTGATATGAAGTTATATGCTCGTAAGGTATTGATGGCATTCGTTGTACGATTTCGGATAATAAGAATTTGTGAAGGTGATATGGAAGATTGAAAAGGGCAAAACGGTAATTCCACAAGAAAGGACGTGTTATGAAAATGCCTCAGAATCTGTGAAACTTTGACTGGCTTTAGATTACGTAGTAAAGGGCATATGAGAAGTGGACGCGATTATATCAGCATTAAGGCACCAAATCCCACCAAAGTTTCGGGGTTAAGCGTGCTCAGGTGGGAGCAATTTCATGATGGGTGACCCCCTGGGAAGTATGCCAAAATTTTCACAACTGTTGATCCAAGAGACAAATGGGAAAATAGAATGTACGAGATGGTTGGAGACCATAAAAGGAGCCACCTAGCACGCGACAAAGTAGATTAGAGAAGAGACAGAAAGTACGCTATGGCTTTGGAATTTAGATAGGCTTGAACTGTGTTTGGAAGTATTTTGTGGATTAGTTGATAACCATTATGCATGTACACATGAATGCGTATGATGCCTCATGTGTGATTGAACTAGTGGACACGTGTGTCCCAACGTGAAGACTGTTGGCGTGTAAGGAACCCCTTAAAAGGGGGGGAAGAATATGTCATGTCGGACTTAATAAGAATGAGTATGAAGGAAAAAGGACAATTATAAGAAGAATCCTCCCGGAGTATCATACTACCCCATGAGATCAGTTGAATATTCGAGGACGAATGTTCTTAAAGGGGGGGAGGATGTTATGTCCCGCATTTTGTATATCGGGACATTCCGAGCTAGCCGTGAATAGTTGAGGACAAGATGAATTCGGGATACGAAGCAGAGAATTTTTAACCCTCGATATCGTTAAGGCATAAGTTGCCTATGACTTAGTGGCATGGATTATTAAGGAAACTTTGGGATCAAAGGTGAGATTTTGGAAATTAATAGTTCATGAAAAATAAGGCCACATGTAGTGTGGGCCATGGTCACTTGGAAGCTATTATATGTGGAATTAGATGACTTGTTAAGTCATTTTCATCATATGCATCTTTTGGAAATTTCATGAAACTTGGAGAAATTTGGAGGGAAGGAAAATTTAAAAAAAGAAAAGAAAAAAAGGGGCACATGACCGGCCATGTGCCCCATAATTATATATATATGTGTGTGGGATGACTAAGGAAGACATAAGTCATCTTCTTGTGAGTCTAGAAAATTCAAGAGAGAAGAGAAAGAAAAGGAGGAGGGGGACGGCCAAGAGGGGCTGGCCGAACCAGCCCCTAAAGTTGATCAAGAAAAAATTTGTTTTTCCTAGCTTTCATACTAATTAGAGGGTCCTCTACGACATGGGATAATCGTTGAAGCAAGAAAAATACTCCTCCTTGCAAAAACATATCCTAGCCGAATGGAAAGTGAAATGGAAAAAGGTATGGTTCAATTCTATTTTTCATGTTTTATGGATGATTTGTACATGTGGGAGTATATAGAATTGAATGGAAGTCATGAAAAATATGTGTGTGGCAAGTGTGGCCGTGAGCCTATGTTGTTGGAGTAAGTATGATGAACAAGTTCTATTTAGTGTAATTTGATTGTTGTGTATGTTGTGGAGTATGGAAATGAATTAAAATCATGAAAATATGAATGTTGATGTTGGCCGTGTATGTGTGTTGTATGTCTAGGAGTGATGCATTAATTCTAATTAGTATGTTGGAGGTTGTAGAGTGTCGAAATGGATGGAAATCATGAAACCTTCAATGTTGGCGTTGAGCCGTGGAGTGTGGTGTGTGTGTGGCCGTGTAGGGGCTGTTTTGAAAGGAACATGGTGAACTAATTTAATGAAGTATTTTGGTTGTGGTTTGTTGTGGATTATGTGATAAAAATGAAGGTTTGATCACTCAAATGGAAGTCGTAATTGTTGTGGGCTGATTTGGAACATAATGTGATTTCAATATAGTTTCTTGCATTAATGAAAATAATGTGGTAATGTATGGAATTGTTGACGTAGTATGAGAGTTTGAAAGAAAGAAACGCATTATTGTCGTATTCATTAAGTTGGAAGGTTTCGGGTTTCATAGCATATTGCTTGAATTGTCTTGAATACTTTGTGGATTGTTCGGAATGTTCTTAAATCATGTCTGGATGGTTGTTGGTTTGGTTGTTGTTGATAATGGGCCGAGCCATATTCTCGGGACGGAGTAATTACAGAGGAGATGCTGCCCAAATTTTTGTAGACAAGTGAAGAATGGAAGATTTGAAAGCAAAAAGTCTACTATTGACAATTAGTAAACATGACCATTTGCAAATTCTGGGCGAAATGGGATTCGAGATTGAACGAGCATAAGACGTCCGAAAGGTATGTAAGGCTTACCCTTTCTTTCTCTTGGCATGTCCTAGATATATTAGGCTTGAATTTGGACCTCGGGGACAACTCTACTCTTCGGAATCCACGTCCGAAATTGCCCCTTTTTCTTTCGAGAATTGAATTAATTATGCCGCTAATGGTTGGAAAAGTTGTCTAAACACCTAGAACTTGAACCAATGGGACCCGACTATCTTAAAACTATCATGAATGATATTATGAAGTGTAAAATACGTAAATTGGGTATGCGACCTCATTTGACCCAAAGTGGGCCCACAATCCCCGAGACCTATGTATATTGTTTTATTTGCCTCATTTCCGTGCGATAAATAATGAGAACCTTTGGCTAATGTTCCGAGTTTGTTATAAATATTTGGTATTTCGATATAAGTATTCTGATATAAGCATCCGATTCTGATATATGTATGTTCCGACATAAGTATTCCGATCCAAGTATTCCGGTATAAGCAATCCGATATGATAACTCCGATATGAGCATCCTGGTATGAGTGTCTGATACAAGTATTCTGCTATGAGTATTTGGGTGTGAGTCCGTGACCTCGAGTATTCGATATGGGTGTCTCTCGTAGGTCTTACGTTCTTCATGCACGATCTCGGATCGCTTAAAAGTCCGAAGAGGTTTCGTATTTTAAAATGCTCATAACTTTCCGATACTAACCTCGAAAGAACCCGAAACTTGTTCTTGAATCCTCCGATGTCTGGCCAAGATACCCATCCATCGAGTCTAGATTTATGTGCATATGGTTTCTCACGACTCTCGCTTTCGTGCAAGGCTCAATGTGATCTCGTTCACCGCGTCCCGGCCAGATCCGTTATCGTGCGCATGCTTCGTATATGTATCCGTTCACCGCGTCCTGCTGTGTTTCAGTTATCGTGTTTTCCCTTCGCATTGTTCACCGCGTCCCTCATAGGCGGGTCCGGGCTCGTTATATATGATATTATGATCCGATGATGTGGGGACGGTGGCCGGATGGCATATGATCCGTCCGCCACCGCGTCCCGTACTGTAGGGCCGGGTTCGTTACCGCGTCCCCACCCAGGGCCGGATCTGCGCACGCATATGCTTATGATGATATATGATCCGTTATATAACTGTGGTCTGAAAATAAGCATTTTGATATTCTGGACACTCTGATGACGATTTTGTAAGTCGGACTTCTGCATCTCTGATTTTGATGAGGCTCTGCCTATTATGCCTCCATACTTCTGATTTTGATTACGAATCTGTCCGACACAGCTCTGTATGTCTGACTCCGATTACGGGTATGTTCGACATAGTTCGGTACGTTCGATAGTTCGTCCGATATATGACCTCGTCTGAGCTTTGACGTTCGCTCCCCCCCCCCCCTCCGTCCGACGCACATCACCGGTGCGTTCGTATTTTCCGTACCTCTTCGGACATGCGATTCGAATCGAAAATAAGCATTTTAGTACTGCTGACTTACTTACCCTCTCGCACTCCTTCCGATATATGAGATGTATGTTCGGTTTGTGTCCGAGAAATAGGCGTTCAGCATTTGACTAATGTACTTATCTTTAGTTCCGTTTGTGTTTTTGATGGGTTCGCTTTCCGACGCATGCTTTACATACTCAAGATATATTCCGCATCGACCCCTTTCTTCGGGGCCTGCCGCGCCGGTACTCCCGCATGAGTTATTATAGAAGATGTTCCAATGAGACGGTAAGCTCCATTTTCCCGGAAAGCGCCGCCGAGACAGAGTCGTCTCTCGTTATGATTGGACCTTGTTAGAGACTTTGGCAGACAAATGTCCGTGGTGTTGGGTTGTCAGTCCGCAAGCGGCTCCATCACTCGATACACGTTATATGTTCGTTCTGCCGGATACCGGTTTTATGTAATTTGAAAGCAACGAAAAGAATTATTTCTGAAAGTTATATTTTGCATTTTATCTTTATTTGAAAAAAAATTATGTGCGTAATGAGAGTCTGTGGGTTCGCTCGGCCCCGACGTGGGGTCGGTGTGCCCATCACACCCTAATAAGGTTAGGTGGTGACAAAGTGGTACGGTGAGCGAGGTTCCGTTCGGGTTGTCACTGCAGTCGTGTCCCGAGTCCTCGTTTTTGATGCCAAGCGCGCCACATTTATAAACAAGGAGGTTACGGGCATCTAGGAATTGACCTTCTTCGTCATAGATCGGCGACAGCCAAGTCATAGGAGAATGAAATAAGAACTATCCGTAAAGCCTTACATATGACTTTTTTGTTGAAGGAGGTGTGCAAGATGGGATATATCCGACTCACTCCCGAGACCCAAGAAGCGGATGGCAAGAATGTGAAGCCGGCCACATTTATAAATGCGAGGCTACGGGGCATCTAGGTTGTCTTATTCTTTCACTTCTTAGATCGGCCATAGAGCCAAGTCAAGAATGAGATTTCCGATACTAACCTTGATTTAGCCAAGAACACACCGATCGGAAGAAGGCGAGTGATGATGGAAGTTACAAAGCACGAGGTAAGTAAAGGTACGAAAGATATATGTTGAGTAAGGTATTGGCGATGATTGAAATGTGAAGTTGAAAAAAATGAAAAGGAAAGTAAGAAGAAAGGGTAACACGGGCAAGCCGTGTTGAGTATATGAGGTAAGTCCACTATTTTCGTACCTTATGAATATCAAGAGCTCTGCGGGCCGTGATACGATACGATATGATATGATGTATGTATATGATAATGGCCCCGTAAGGCATCACTGTATTTCGGCAAGGTGTTTTGGGATAATAAGGAATACAAGAGGAAACTCTCACGGAAATTTTTCTAGAAATGGTGGAAATGAGATGTAAGTCTTGAATATGTTTTGAAAGATTCGTGTTAATAGTAACGATGGGGAGTCGACCGAGCTACGAGTATGTCGCCTAGAACAAGTTAACCAAGGAGTTGGTGATAATAGTAAATAGTGAGGCCGGGCGATATAGTAATAAGGAATTTGGAACATTGGTGACATTAAGAGATGACTTTGAAAGGACTGGTAGGTTTGGACAAAGTGATATGATTAAGACCGTTATATCTCGCATTTTGCACGTCGAATATTTTTAAGTTGGTTGCAAAAGAGTTACGGACAAGGCTATCTTCCGACTTTGTTGTAAGGCATAAGTCGCTATGATTTCAAGGGGATGGAGATATTAAGGGAAAATTTGGGGTAAAAGTGAAATTATGGAAACTAATATTTCATGAAATATGGGACCAAAAATGAATTATGGGAAGTTAGACATTTCATGAAAATTCTAGCCAAAAGTGAAGTTTTTGGAAATTTTATTTCATGAAAAAAATGGCCATGTGGTTTTTGCATGTGACATGTGGCCTAGGCCACATGTATTAATTATAAATGTATACATAAGATGAAAACTTAGTCATCTTCATCAATTGACCTCCTAGAAATTTCAAGAAATATGGAGAGAAAAAAAAAAAAAGGGAGGCACGGCCAAGAGGGGCTGGCCGAACCAGCCCCATAAAGTGATCATGAAAAATCATTTTCTTCAAGCTTTCATATCAATTGGAAGGTCCTCGTCAACATGGAAGGGTTGTGGAGCAAGAAACATCCGTTTGTGCGATTGGGAGCCTAGCCGAGTGAAGAAATTCAATGGAAAAGTGGAGGTTCAATCTTATTTTACATGTGTTATGTATGATATGCGCATGTTGTAGTGCATGGAAATGGATAAAAATCATGAAAGGTGTGTGCTGCAAGTTGTGGTCAGAGTCTTATGTTGTTGGAGTAAGCATGATGAACAAATTCTATTTAGTGTAATTGATTGTTGTGTATGTCATGGGGAGTGGAAACGAATGAAATCATGTGATTATGGTGATATGTTGTGGCCGAATACATGTAGTGTGTGTAAAAGTGTAGAACTAATTTATGTAGCGTTTTTGTCACGTACCCAACCCCGTAGGCCGTGACTAGCGCCCACCCGGGCACCCAGATATATCTATCAAACACTACCTCAAAACATAACGAATGCGATCAAATATATAACGAAGCCCTAATATTTTAAATTTAAAGATTTTCAA
>NW_026720467.1:0-10321 GCF_029784015.1 Lycium ferocissimum
AGTTTGGTTTTAGTATCTTAGAACTTAGGCATTTGGAGGTACATTTGATAGAAGTTGATGTATGCTCATTGTTTCTATTAGCTTTATATACTAAATCGTTAGATGAGTATACGATGGAAGTAATACTTTTTTTGGCTTGAAACCTCTTTTCTTTTTCAAGGAGCAATAACTTGATCCGTTTTGTATAATTTGAAGATGCAACATAAGTGTCAGGTAAATTCTTGTTGTATGTTTATATTTGTGGATGTGATTTGGAGTATGAGCGAATTGAACATGCTAAATACATGGAGTGTGAAATTTATTTTTGAATCTGTATAATAATTTGAAATTATTTTTTGGATATGTATAATGTGGCTTTATATGTTTGTTATTTGTCAAGTTTGAATTATACATCATATATGTGTTTGTGAGATCTAACAAAAAATCATAAAAACCATAGTATTGCTTCTATTCAATTTGTTGGGCCCGTGCGCAGCACGGGCATCGCTTATCTAGTACAGATAGAAGTTTGAAAAATTTGTATGTGAGCTGGACAAAACGACAATGATAATGATAGTATACAAATATAATTCTTCCTAATAATTGGCTATATGAAGATTTTGTAGAGCATATAATTCTTCCTAATAATTGGCTATATGAAGATTTTGTAGGCATATAATTCTTCATAATAATTGGCTATATGAAGATTTTGTAGAGCTTCTCTATATTTTTTTCCTCCTTTCATTTGCTTTAAAACCAACACCAAATTAAACCACTAGATATATTAAGGAAATCTTTATTAATTCACACTAATAATTATATCAAGCAAATGAATGCATAATAGGTTATTTAGTACATAAATTTTATTTGGTTAAGTGATATATTTTTCATTTTAATTTTTAAGTGTTATGGTTAAATTATTTGGTATGATGAAATCACAAGGTATGATTAAAGTATTTTCTAATGAGTTCAATAACTTGTTTGACCATGTTTCTAAAACGGTGAAAAGCAATGTTTATTTGACTAATGAATTTGAAAAATACTTTTGAAGAGCAATTAGTGTTTGACCAAGTTTTTAACTAGTATTTTTAAATTGTGCACACTGTAGCTTAAGAAATTTGAAAGAGAGAAGTTGAAAGTTTTGTATGTGAGCTGGAGAACGACAAGGATAATAATACAACAACATACCTAGTGTAATTTCACAGGTTGGGTCTGAGGAGGATGGGATGTATGCATAGGGGCGGAGCTAGCTCATTGGGTGCGGGTTCAGCCGAACCCAGAAACTTTGGTCCAAACCTTATATTCGTATTAAAAAATCCATTGAACATATACAAATTATTAAATTTTAAACTCAGAAACTTTAAGAAACTAAAATTCTGAACCCATACATGTCAAATCCTGAATCTGCCTCTGTGTATGCAGACCTTATTAATACCTTTGTGGGATAGAGATGTTGTTTCCGATGGACCCTTGACTCATAATGACAAGGATAATAATGATATACAAATATAAATACTCCTAACAATTTGAAGGTTAAGAGATGTAATTGGCTGTATGAAGATATTGTAGAGTCTCTAAATTTTTTCCTTCTTCCCTATGGTCACACCGATACACAGGAAAGGAGAATGATAAAGACAGGAATTTGCAAAGGCTTTAAAATCAACACAAAATTAAGCCATTAAATATTTTAAGGAAATGAATGCACAATATGTATTTAATATATGCATATAAGCTTTTATCTAGTTAAGTGATTTATATATATTTTTTAAATTAAATTATTTGGTTTCTTTGTAATCACGAGGTACAAGTATTTTATAATGAGTTTAAATTTGTACACAATAGTGTAAGAATTTTTTACATCGTTATTATATTTTAAAGAATATAAGGAGGTTCTTGGTAGATATTATTTGGATGATCTAATAGTGTAACTTTTTTTTTACATATTGTGTACATAACTTAAACTCTTTTCTAATATATAACTTCGAGCAATCAAAACTTACTTGAATAAGGAGTTTAAATTTTTGTACTAAAATATTTGTACCATCAGATTACTTATAAGGTAATTACTTGTAAATCTCACGATAATATTAATTGTTTACTTAGTAAAAATAGTAAGAAATATGTTATAACAATTTTCGATATATTAATATATAAAATATCTTACTTTGTCGGTACATATAACTTAAGTATACTTTAGTGATTGAAAGATACATATGATTATTGAAAGTACTTTAGTGATTGAAAGATACATATGATCATTCACTTTCAATAATGCATCTGGAGGTCGGCATTGGATCATACACACATGAAAGTACTTTAGCAAAATTGGAATTTGAACTTTAGACATTTCGATTGAATTTTCTAATTACTGATTGGATCGTATTTGATTTTTAAAATTCGGTTTGGATTGCGGATTTTGAATGAATTTTCGTATATCGGAATCCCAAATCTTTATACCTTATATATATATATATTTATTCGTACTTGTTTAACATAAGCCCATATACTCAATACTAAATTCAATACCTGACTACATTAATTAATATACCCTAGTAGGCTAATGACGATGGATCTCTGTTTGCATTCACTATATATGGCTGTATTTCCGTTGTCATTTGAAGAATTGTGACACTAGGTCTTTAAGAAAGCATATTAAATTGTTGTTGTTTAAATCACACATAGTCTATAAGGATTGAGCAGTTGTTGATTATGTGAACTACTAGTAGTATGATTTATTTAGACATGATTTTACTATGTTTAGACTTGTTAATTTTCAATATGACCGCTTCATTGTTGTCAAATCAACTTCTATTTGGACATGTTTAACGATCTTTGAACTTGTTAATCCTAACCTTTCATGCTTATGTTGCTATGAATTTATTTCCTTACTAAGGGGTTCATTACTTGTATGAGTTTTTTTTTTTTTTTTTTTGTGAAAGTTTACGGTGGAAATAATTATTAAAATTTGGCATGAACACTTTATTTGGATATTCATCATTATAAGAAGAGATCGTTTTTCTAGTTCCGTTTCAAAATAATTCATTTGATTGTTTTGGATATTCATCTTAGTAAGAAGAAGAAGTAGCTCAATTATAGGTTGGAAACTAAAGCTTCAAAACAATCAAATAAATTATTTTGAAACCGAACTAGAAAAACGATCCAATGCAAACCTTGTTGAATTAATTAGATTTAGAACGGTAATTTTTTGAATTTGAAAATCAAAAACTTAAATAGAAAATTTCATATCCAATATAAATGTTGCTCCCTAACGCACACGCAAGTATCGCGGATCGTCAAGTAATATAGGATTTTTAAGTCGAGATATCGATCCCGAGAGACTTATAATTAACTATTTATCAAATTAAATTAATGCTAATTATCTAAACAAGAAATAAAATCCAAATTATATTTGTAAACTAATTAAAAATAAAAGAAAACAAATAATGAACTTCAACCAAGAAGAGCAAATTTTTATCGGAGAAAGAGATAGATCTAGAAAGGCTATGACCGTAACAATCCAGGTTGAGTTTTCAAATCGTTCTACCTATGGGTTACTTAGTTGACGGGTTAATTGTAACTTTATGATATTCTCTCGAACTACTCGCAAGCTTTGTAGATGCTACTATAACGCCTATATATCTCTATGGTCGTCGAGGTAACGAACGCATTTATTTCTCCGTATTCAACTAAGTAGGGCTAAAGGGTATATCTACTATCTCGATGTAAACGATTAAATCGAACCAACTCTATTTATTCTTATTACGTGTGTGAATTCCTTTCTCAAGTCAATTCCTTTGCCACATATAGTGTTCAATTAGTGATCAAGTAATCAAACAATTAAGACCAAGAATAAATAAATAACCCAAAGATAGAAAATCAATAGATAGAAACGATAATCAAAAACGTCAACTTTCATGTTTGTGTCAAAGCCCTAGAACTAAGAGGTTTAGCTCACATAGATATGGAGGAAAAACAACAAATCATCCGAATAAAAATATCAAAATAAATATTATAGAAAGAAGATAAAGCACTTGTAAATGGCCTCATGGCGGCTCCAAGCTCTAGGTCCAAAGTTATGAACTAAGGGTTTGGTATCAATTTCTGTAAAAATCTTGTAGAATATGTATTTATAAGATACCAAAAGGCGCAGAACTTTTAAAGCAAAATCGACTTGGACGGGAAAAATTACGGGCTCGCATTACACCCGCATCGCGGGTGAAACGCGGAACCAACAGAGAATCAGAGAACAGTTCTGCATTTTCTTTCGTCTTCTTTGCTGCCACGTAGATGAATGTTGTCTCCTTTCAATTCTTTCTTTCACGTTGCTGGCAGGTCAATGTTGTCAATCCCTTACTTCATTCTTTTACACACTGCATTATACATATATTTCTTCTTATTTCTTTATGAAAGATCATTAAGTACCACCAATTGTTTTTGGTGCTTTTCACGTCATTTAATTTGTCCAATTTTTGCTCCGAACTCTCAAATTTTCACATCGCTTTATTCCTACATAGTAAAAATATAATATTAAGCACAAAACAATTATAATTGATACTCAAAAGATAATTAAAAGTATTAAAATGTGAGGCAACAATGGCTAAATATATGCAATTTATGGCCGAACATCAATAAACTACCTAAACGTCCCTCCTAGATGCATCCAACTATCACGGAGAGATCGATATCCAAGTTAAGAGTTCATGAATCATATATTAGTTTACACACAAAATCAAGTGGGCAACTATGAGGTAAAATATATCAATTATAGCTTAATATAATTGACAAATGTTCATTGTTCAATTACCTTGAGGACATACAGAAGAAGAACAAGAAAAATAGTTTTAGCTCCCCTTAGTCAGAAAACTACACCACTCAAATAACACTACAACACAATGTATCTATAGCTACGAAATCTAAGCTATGAATTTAAAAATCGTAGCTATTACTTAGTAATAGCCACAAAAATACAAATTCCGTAGCTGTCTACAAGTTCATTAAATTACTTAGCCACGAAAATCAAATTTACAAAGCTAATTCCTCATTTTTGCTATAATTGCTAAATATTGTGGCAATAGTTACATAAATAGCTACAACTTTATTGCTAGGATAAAATTTTATAGCTAATCCTAAGTTCTTGCCACGCGATAAAAGTTCTTGTAGCAATAGTAACCTTTTAGCCACAATAATTTATTTGAAACAAAACATTGTAGCTAAATACATATTTTTGCTTCAAGCTATAAAAAAAATGTGGCAATAGTTAAATGATATAGCCACGGATCTTTTGCTACAATAAAATTCCTTATCTAATTATTAATTTTTGCCACGAGTTAAAATGTACTGTAGCAATAGTCACCTTATGGCCACGATAAATTATTTGAAGCAAAATATTGTAGCTAAATAAATGTTTTTGCTTCAAGTTATAAAAATTGTGGCAAAAGTTCAATGATACAGCCACAAATTTTTAGCTATAATAAAATTTCGTAACTAATTATTAATATTTGTCATGAGTTGAAACTTGTTGTAGCAATAGTAACATTTTAATGACAAAAAATTATTTAAAATAAAATGTTATACCAAATAATATTGTTGCATCAAGTACTAAAATGTCGTGGCAATAGTTAGCTTAATAGCTATATATGGCAAAATGATATTGCCGCAAATTTATTATTTTGATAGATTTTCGTTGCTAATAATTATTTTTTACCACAATTTAAAATTTGGTGTAGCAATACTAATGTTTTGCCACATTAAATAAATTTTTTCTTATATTTGAAGTTACTATAAAAATAGTACTAATTATCCTATTCGATTCAATTTTAATGGGCGTTATTTGTAAGTTTAAATTATAATTGAAATAAGTAGGTAATTATATCTATTTAATTTCGATTAACTAATTGTATCAAAGTTAAACAAAATTTCACTAAGTGTCACTGGAGCTTCATCTTGATCAAGTGTTTTCAGAATTGTTGTTTGACTCAAATATTTTCTATCGGAATAATATCTTTGATCTAGTGCAATTAGAGCGTCAATAATTTGATCCGATTCAATTTTATAGGTTGTAAGTTTCAATTAACTTATTATATTAACTTCAATTAACTAATTATATCAAATTTGACAAAACTTCAATAAGTCTCACTCAAGCTTCATCCTGATCAAGCGTTTCGAAAAGTGTTAATTAACTCAGACATTGGAATAATACCTTTATCGATCTACTGTAATTAGATGTGTTCATAAATCGACTTGATTTAATTATGCAAGATCTTACTTGTAAGTTTCAGATAAAATTTCAATAAAGAGGTGACTATATCTAATTACTTTTGATTAATTAATTATATCAAATTTGAACAAAATTTCATTAAGTCTACTCAAGCTTCATCTTAATCAAGTGTTCCGAGAATTCATGTTATTCGACTCGGACATGATCTATCAGAACAATGCATTTATTAATCTAGTGTAATTAGAGGTGTTCATCATTCGACCCGATTTAATTTTACAGTAAGTTTTAAAAATGATTTCACTAAATAGGTTATTATATCTAATTAATTTTGATTAACTAATTATATCGAACTTAAATAAAACTCAACTAAGCCCACTGAAGCTTCATCTTGATCAAGAGCTTCCAGAATTGGTAACTGACTTAGACTTGTTCGACTAGAATAATACATTTATCGATCTAGTGTAATTAGAGGTGTTAATCATTCGATTCAATTCAATTTTATAGCTTGTAAGTTTCAATATTACTTAAATAAATAAGTGATTATATTAACTTCGATTAACTAATCATATCAAATTCAAACAAAATTGCAATAAGTCTAACTCAAGCTTCACCCTGATCAAGTGTTTTAAGAATTATTATTTGACTCGGACATGATTTATTGGAACAATACCCTTATCGATCTAGTTTAATTAGATGTGTTCATCATTCGACTCGATTTAATTTTACATGATCTTACTTGTAAGGTTCAAATATAATTTAAATAGAAAGGTGATTATATCTAATTACTTTTGATTAACTAATTATATCGAATTTAAATAAAATTCCACTAAGTCTCACTCAAGCTTCATCCCAATCAAGTGTTTCGAGAATTCATGTTATTTGACTCAGACATAATCTATCGAAAAATACTTATCAATCTAGTGTAACTAGCGGTGTTCATCATTTGACTCATTCGATTTTGCGGTCTTACTATGAGATTCAAATATAATTTAAATAAATAGATGACTATATCTAATTAACTTTATGACCTACTACTAATTCAATTACTTAATGATTGGCGTAAAATTATAAGTAGTTGAACTAAGGATTAATAATTTGGTATAGTTAATATAGAAGGGTATCTATATACCGTAATTTATATCAAATTAAGTAATGTTGATTAATAAGTTATAAAATAAAATGGAAAAATCTAATTACTATATATGGAATGTATAGCAACGTATTTTATTATGAGATTTCTTACCAAAACTTCTTTTTATTGTTATAATTATTAGGGGGGAAACATGAATTCACAAATTCAAGACTTGGAAAAAAAAAAGGAATTCCCTCCTAATTATTTCGGTCTAAAATTTTTGTGCCTAAATTATAGCCTTCTTCATCTATTAGATTGAACAGTAAGATTAGAAAATCAGAAACCCTACAAGCCTAAAGCTTTCAAAATCAATCATTTATAGAGAAGGAAAATTTCTCATTAATTACTCATGTGAATCAACCTAATATCCCCAGAAGAAAGGTTCCGTCTTCTTCTTCTTCTTCTCCTCTGTCTCAATCTCCAATTTCAACCTTTACCTTTTTTTATTTTTTTTTATTTTTTTATTATTGCAAATTTTAATCTTAATTTAAAATTTCTCACTTTTATTGTTCTTAGATTATCAAAAGGAATTGGGTTACTCCAACATCTGATGTTTTCTCTATTTGTCTTCTTACAGATACGAGGCTTTATAGCGGATTCATATAGCTCAACGACTAAATTACTCTTATTATGCTTTTGGACTGCACAGGTTCTTAAGGTCCTCATCTTTGACATACCATTTTGTTACACTCTCTGTGTGTGTGTATATATATATAAATTGCTACTTGTCTCATTCATCATTTTTTTAGAGAATTTTAATTGATTAACAGATGTTATGTACAAAAACAGGAAGCATATTTTTTGTAATTGAATTGTGTACTTTATTTTTTTGAGTTTGTTTTAATTTTTAATTTTTATTTTTTAAAGATTTTGTCTCATACCCATAAGGAAAAAGAACTCACTCCAACTTCATTGAAAAAGATGTGGCTATATAATGGGTACAATATCTCTTAAAATTCATACTCCATGATATTATAGACTTTGTTGTTATGGACCATCTTTTTTTAACAACAATCATTTAGTAGTACTAGTGTAACAGATTTATATTAATTACTCTAGAATGGTAAAATTTTCAATTCTACATTAATTATGAATTCATTTTAAGACAATGGTCACTACTTCAAAAGAAACAGTAACTATTGCTAACTTTTGAAATCATTTTTACATGACTAATACAGAATTGGACAAAGGAAGAAAACGTTAAAAGCCTGCAATATTGAATAATGACAATTTGAGCTTGTGATTTGATACTTGTATTTTTAAGTTGGCTAATTTTTGTATTCTCTTTGTTGGGAAATCTGTCAAAGGAGGGAGGAATTGAAGACTAAGAGGAAAAAGATTCTACCTGTGTGTTTTACTGATTATTGCAATGGTTTATATATATATATATATTGTTTCTGCTTTCTGATGTTAAAACACTTTACTACTGATAGGTAAATTTATGGAATTAGAGCAGAAATGACAAGCTAAAATCGATGTTGATCGATTTAAGGTGCACTTGGAGACCGGTAGAGGAGAGAGAGAAGAAGACTATGCGATTACGGATCTCAAAGAAGATGGTGTCATAGAGGAATTCCGTATTGTGAATGTATTTTAATTGAAATTTAAAATTATGTGTAACTTGAAACATGTTTTGGAATCTAAAAACTTTTGAATACATCGTTAGTCGCATTATTAAGTTCTCAAAACTTACAATGCTTGTGGCAAATTCTTCGATTTGTAGCAATAAATTTTTGAATTCATAGCTAAAGGTATATATAATTGCTACGTAACAAAAAGTTTTGAATTCGTAGCTAAAGGTATATGTATTGCTACGTAACAAGAACATAGCAAGACATTTTTACTTTCCGTAGCAAATGCAAAAAAAAACTTTAGCTATAATTCCATATATTTCATGGCAAATGGTATGGATTCTTAGCTACAATAGAAAAATATTTGTGGCAAATTCTTTTACTCATAGCTATTAATTTTTTTATTCATAGCTAAATACAAATAATATTGCCACGAGATTAAGCTGTATAAATAGCCACAAAACATGTGTTTGCGTGGCAAACAAATCAAAAAATTTGCTACAATAAAACACTTTGTGGCTACAATATGAAGATAGGCTACAACTTTTATCCGTCATGGCAAAAGAATACGATTACTTGCTATAAGTATATATTTCGGGTGGCAAAAAGTTTTACCATCACAAACTAATACGACACAAAAATACCAAGAATAAGTATTAGTCCTTAGCCACGGACCATGTAAAGTCCGTAGCTAACCTTAGCTACACACAATTTTGCTACGAATCTACGGAAAAAAAAATATTGTAGCTAAGTGTTTAGCTACGTAATTTTCCATGTTTAGCTACGTTGTATTTCGTAGCTATATATGTGTAATGTTGTAGTGTAAGATAAAAGCTTATTATTGTTATATACAATTATTTGGTGCACGTTCTGTTTTATGTCAATGATTAATGGGCATGAAAAAATCCACATCTGCCTAAATCAAGACTGCATTTGTTCCATGCAGTGGCTTTAACTTTGTTAAAAGTCGTACTCAAGTTATCTTACTATCATAAACAGTGGCGGAGTCAGGATTTTCACTAAACGATTCAAAATATGAAAAAATAAATAGACGAAAAAGCTAAAGGGAGTTCAACGTCTACTATATATACATAAAAAAATAATTTCAACCATGTATAAACAATGTAATTTTCTCCCAAAAGAGTTTCGGATGAACCCCTTTGGCCCTTCCTCTCTCTGGCCCTGATCATAAATATTAAATTCCAATAAATAACAACACAAAAGAATAAAATTTCTACTAAATGCAAACAATGACTATGTTTTAATCCAAGCAAATCAGGGTTCCTATATAAATCCTCATTGTTCATATCGTTCAATTTATGTCTATCTTCATTTAATATTATTGAAAAGAATGGTTTCTTTGGAACAGAAATGTTCTCTACATTTTCTACGTACTATCAGAAATGTCTTAGACAAGACTAA
>NW_026720468.1:0-10055 GCF_029784015.1 Lycium ferocissimum
TTTTTTTGGGCCCCGGTGGCTATGAGTATTATGGGGTTTCGGGTTCGCCGGGCCCAAAGGGTCGGGTGCCCTCACCCTTCGAAATCGGGGGTGACGTGGGGTGTCGAGGAGAGACGTTCGGGGGCCCCGTGATTTTTCCGACATGCCCCCGATTTTTTGGGGTCGAACCCGCAGGATCCTCTGAGTTTATGAGAATTGCGCATTCGTTGATTAAGGCGCCCGGGTCGAGTCATTGGCATAACCGGAGGGGGCGTACCCTTGTGCAGCCCCAAGGATTGTTGGCGGGGCCCTCCGGCCTTTGGGGCAGTTTTCGAGGCCTTTTCGCCCTTTTTTGCCCCCCATTTCGGCGAGGGGGAGCGACGTTGAAGCGAAGGGGCGAGTGCCCGGAGTAAAAGGGGAGTTTGATTGCGGCAAATACTCCAATGTGGCCTTGGACCGGATCCGAGTGATGGGGCGCCGATTTTCGCGTTGTTTGGTGGGGGGGCCCGTGATATGAAAACCCGTATCGAAACGCCCGGTAGGGAGGCCAAGGGGGGGCCCCCGTGGGTTAGGGGGGGCCCCCGGGGGGGCTGATCCGCGGGATACCGGGGCCTAGGGGGGGCGCCTGCGGCTGGGGGATACCCCCCCCCCGGGGTCCCCCCAGTTAGGGACCCCGATGACGGGGTATTGGCACGAGCTGGGGCTTCGGGCTCAGGATGGGGGAGGTTCCCCCCCAAGGCCACCCCCCCCGGTGTCCTCCGTGGGGCCCCCCGGGGAAGTGTCCGTGCCAGGGGTGCGTTTTTCCCGGGCCCGGGGGGGGGCCACTTTATGAGGGTGTCCCTGGGGGGGGGTGCGGGGGGACGCCCCCTCGGGTCTTGGGTTCGTTTCCCCCCCCCTATCCCCCGTGGGGCGGGGCCCCCGACCCCGGGTGGGAGGGCGGTGGGGGGGGCCTCCGGGGCCCGGCGGTCCCGAACCGCCTATATGGGGGCCGTAGACGGGATGAGGTGCCGCGCCGGGGCCCCCAGGTAATTTAGACTCCTTGATTGGTTACGTTGATTTATGTATGAACTGTATGCGATAACTGTGAAAGAGACTCCCCCGAAAGTGTTTATAGGATCGTAAGGTTAATTTAACATTCGAGAGCCCGAATGTTCTAAAGGAGGGAGGATGTTATATCCCGTATTTTGTACGTCGGGACAATCCGGCTTAACTATGGTAAGTTAGGGACAAAATCATTCCGGGATGCAAAGTCGGGACTTTTGACCTTCGATTTTATTTTTTAAGACATAAGTTGTGCATGAATTTGTTGGCATGGAACATTTGGGAAAATTTGGGACCAAAAATGGAATAATTGGAAGTTGCAAATCATGCAAAAAAATGCCATGTTGGCCGTGTGGACTTGAAATGGTCCCACACACTTTGTGGACAATTTTAATTGGTCCAACACATGTGTGTGGGCCATGGACACTTGTGCAATTTAAGTGGAAGCTTAAAAGATGACTTCTAAGTCATCTACATTCATTCTACACTTAGCAAAAAAAAAGAAAAGAAGAAGTTGAAGAACAACAAGCTTGACCTCTCGGCCAAGAACCTTAATTTTCCAAGTCCAATTCTAGCCATCCCAAAAATATTTCTTTGATGCAAATACACTAATTAGAGGTCCCTAAGTGTCGTGAAAGTGTTGTTGGAGCGATCAAACCGCTAGTTTTCATCCTAGCTAACCCTAGCTAGTTGTGAAGTTGAAGGAAGAAAGGTAAGATTTAATCATGTTTTATGTGTTATGAATGGTGTATGCATGTTGTAGTATGCTAAAATTGATGACAATCATGAAACAAGCAATGTTGGAGTTGAGCCGTGCATGGTGTATGGGTCGTGTGATGTGTGTGTTGTGTAGAAGTGTTGGATTAATTTTATTTAGCATGTCTAATTGTTGTAGGGTGAAGAAATGAATGAGAATCATCTATATGTGTATATGGGTATGTGGCCGAATGTAGCCTCTCATGTGTGGCAAAGAATGAATTAATATAGCTTAGTGTTTTAGTTGTCGTCGTTATGAATTCTATGTTGGAAATGAGGGTTTAATGACTCAAGATTGATGTCGTAAATGTATGGGCTGATTTGAAGGTTATTGTGCATTTGATGTAATTTGTATATGTATGAGAACGATATCGTTATAGTGTGGATTGTTGATGCAAATCATGATTTGAAAATGAGGAGTGTGTTATAGGGAGGTTCTCGGGTTTGGGGACTGTTTTCGGGTAAATTGGAGCAATTGTTGGATTGTTGGAATTATTGTGTGAATTGTTTAAGATGTTCTTGAATGTTGTTGGTATGGGTTCGGGTTATTATTTGAATGTATAAGCGTTGATGTTGGCTTGAAGGTAAGCCGTAGAATTGAATATAATGAATGTTGTTGGATTATGTAGAAAGCGTATTTAATGCTAGAATTCGTTTTGAATTGATTATTGATATTGCTAGGTTGCTTATTGATGTTGTTGTTGTTGTTTTGGCCGAGTTAAATTCTCGGGGTTGTCCTATTTACAGGGGAAATGCTGCCCAAATTTCTGCAGAATTAAGTGTTAGTTTGGAATTAAATGCCTAAACGTCCATAGCTAATGTTTGGCATATTATGACGTATTTGTAGACCTTGGGGAGCTCGAGGCGTAAGTTGGCATTAGCTTGAGTTTGGAGTAGCTTTGAGAGCGTTTGAGGTATGTAAAGCTTATCCTTCTTTCCTTTGGCATGTCCTAGACGCAAGTAAGTTATGATGTATTATGAGCTTCGGGGGAAATTCTATTCGAAAAATCCGAACATGTTTATGATTCGTATTTGCTTGGTGATGTTGGCATCCTTAATATGGTCAAGCTATGGTCCGTATGTCTTTGATACGATTTGATTTGAAATGCGTTGTAAACGGTTAGTTCCGAAAGGACCTTATGTCTAAAAATGTCCGTGACTTTCATGGACAGAACCGGATTGCTTTGATAAGCTCGTAAACGATTCTTATTTGTTTCTTGACATTCGTGCTCTTAATTTGGTCGATTTATGGTCCTTATGCCTTTTGTATGACTAAATTTCAAAAGTTGCATAAAAGTTTTGTTTTCAAAAAGAGTTTTATTCCTAAATGATTCCGAAACTACGAACGGCTGTAACTTTCAAGAAAGGGCTCGGATCGCCTTGATATCTTCGCATATGATTTCATGACGAGTAATGACTTTGATTTCCATAGGCGGGCCCGGATTGGGTTGACGCTCCTCCGTGGGTCCCACGACTGTCTATGTTTGGTTCTAACGACCTAATTTTGAAAGAATTTAATATGACTATCTTTCCGACGCTCGAGTATGATTACTTATTGATTTGTAGAGTCTGAAATAAGGATTTTTATGTATGTGATTTTGATACGTGATTATGGTTCCTGAAGTTCTGTTTGATATGTGCCCGAGTGGCATTCGGAAGAAACGTGATTGGGCTATGGTCCTAATTTGTAAATGATGATTTGCTTTGATTAATTTATTAAGTTTTTGTAAATGTTTGCATTGCATATGGTTACATTGCATATGGTTATAAATATTTTGAATTGCATATAGATCCTACGATTCTCGCTCGTGCACTTTATTATTACTTCCTTGGCCGGTAGTCTAGGCGATTTATGTATCGTGCGCACTACTTGATATTCGAGTATGATATGTCCGGTTCACGAAACACTGGGTATTTCCGCAGATGTCGGATAATATTGACCGCTGGGTATTTGGCCGCGGTATGTCGGATAATATTGACCGCTGGGTATTTGGCCGCGGCATGTCGGATAATATTGACCGCTGGGTATTTGACCTCGGTATTTAGCGTTTTGGATATACACTTACTTTCTGTACTTCTGTTTTGATAATGACACGTGATATGATATATGTATTCTGGAATATGATTAGTTGGTATCGGAGCCGGTGGTGGGGCAAACCCAATGGTCGGGCAAAACCACATTGGCTTAGGAGAATCCCACACCGGTAATGTCAACTCATATGATATGTTCTATTTTCCGTATGTATGAGACAGAAATGTTTTTCAAAAGAAAGCTAAGCATTTGGCATTCTGATGGTTATATTTGTCTTAAATACATCGCTTTATGTATGATTTGTACTTGATGCAAGCACTTTGGTATTACGGTTATTATGCTCACTTTCTCGCATACCTCATTCGATTATGACTCATTTGCTTATCGTATCTTCTCGCTATGCATACTCAAAGTACATATTAAAATCTTGACCCCTTTTCTCAGGGGCGTTTCATGCCGCAGGGTATGGACGCACGATTCGGTGATCCGCCGCCTAGGACACCTATTCTCGTCGTTCGGAGAGCTTCCTTATTCGGAGCCCACATCTTGGTATATGTCCGTTCACTGCATATGTATTAGTTTGTTCAGGGGTATGGCGGGGCCCTGTCCCGTCATATGATTCTGTTTGTCTGTTTAGAGGTCTATAGACGTATATGTGGGTTAGGCCTATTCTGTACGCATGTGTGTGTGTGTATGTTATATGTTCTGGGCGATCCCATTCGCCGTGGAATCATTGTCGGCTAGCATTTGTATATGTTTTGGGGCCGATGCGCCATTTGATAGCCTTGCCGGCTTCGATATATATATATATTTTTGAGTTTGAGTTAATTTGAGACAGCGTCTGATATTTGTACACGCATAAGCTCTGTTTGTGATTCAGATTCTGTGAATGTGTTCGGGTGCCCAGCTCGAGCACTAGTCACGGCCTACGGGGCTAGGTCGTGACACAACCATATGCAAAATACATCATCATCTAAGACTCAATAGAATAATTAGAATGAACCAACACTTGAGAATCAAAGACAACTATCATGTCAAGCGCTATTTAGAACTAGAGTCCCTTGGAGTCATATATGTTCGTTGTTCGCTCAGTTTATGTAATTCATGCCAAAAAGAAAGAAACAATCGCCTTAACATACATATAGAAGCAATTGAATGCAATTAAGACTCATAAGATTATTTCTGGAACTCTTGGAATAACCTGGAAGCATAACACCCTCGAATGTCACTATGGATTATAATTGTTATACCTCGCATTTTGTACATTCGGATATTCCGAGTTAATGCCGGAAAGTTAAGGACAAGGTTATAATTTTTTTTTAGAATGCATAAGTTGCATATTTACCTTTTTATTGGTATGGAGTATTAAGGGTAAATTTGGGATAAGGAGAAATTGGAGGTTAAAAGTTGGAATTTTTTTTTCATGAAATGGCCAAAAGGCCAAGGTGGCCGTGGGCCCCACCCATATGTTGGCCAATTGTTTTAAGCCATAAAGGGGGCCATGTGTTCACTTCATATTTATACATGTATAATTTATGATCATGCAAGATATATTCATCAACCTTAGAAATTTCTAGAAAATTGGAGAAAAATTGGAAAAGAAAAAAAAAAGGGAAAAAGAGTGCACATGACCGGCCATGTGCCTATGGTTATATATATATGTATAAGTGATGAAGACATGAGACATATTCATTATTTTGCAAAGCCTAGAAAACTCAAGAGAAAGAAAAGAAAGACAGAAAAGAGAGAGTTCGGCCATGGTGGCCGAACAAGGTGCCATGGAAGCTTGGTCAAGAAAATTATTTTCTTCATGCTTCCCTACTAATTGGAAGGTCCTCGTCAACGTGGAGTAGTTGTTGGAACAAGAAAATTGTTCGTTGTTGCCATGGATACTCCTAGCCGTGGAGAAGTTGGTTGGAAGAGGTAAGATTTAATCTTTATTTTCATGTGTTATGAATGGCTTGTGGATGTTGTGGAGTGTGGAAATGAATGGAATTCATGAAAGTATGGTGTGTTGAAGTGTAGCCGTGTGCATGTTGTTTGGTGAAGGCATGATGAACAAATATTATTTAGTGTTTGGTTGATGTTATTATGGATGGTTTGTGTATGTTTAGCATGTAGAAATGAATGAAATTCATGGAATTATGTAGATTGAAACTTGGCCGTGTAGGGGCTGTTTTGGTAGAGCATAATGAACTAATCTTATGAAGTATCTTAGGTTGTTGTTCGTGGTGGATTCTATGACATAAAATGAGGATTTAATGGTCCAAGTTGAAGTAATCGTCGTGTGGGCTGATTTGGGACATAATGTGATTTCAATATAGATTCTTGTATTGATGAAAATGATGATGCTAACGTATGGAATTGTCGATATAGTTTACGAATTTGGAAGAAGAAAATGTGTTATTGAGGTTCCTAATGTAGTTGAAGGATTTCGGGTAGAATGGCCTATTGTTTGGATTGTTTTGAATATTGTATGGATTGCTTGGAATGTTCTTAAATCTTGTTTGAATGGTTGCGGATTAGTAGTTGAATATATGAGCATTGGTATTGAATTGGTCGTATGTAGTTTATTTGAATATAAATGAAATGTTGCCGAATCGTGTAGAAAGGAATTATTAATGTTAGAATGCGTTTTGAATCACTTATGGATATTGTTAGTATGGTTGTTGGTTTGGTTGTTGTTGATTTGGCCGAGTTGAATTCTTGGGGATGTTGAAGTTATAGGGGAAATGTTGTCGAAATTTTTGTAGACAAAGTGTTAATTTTGGAATTGGATTCTTAAGTGTTATAGCTAATGGTTGATACCTAATGACATTATTGTAGATCGTGAGAAGTCGAGACGTATGTTCGGATTAGCTTAGGAAGCGGCTAAGGTATGTAAAGCTCACCCCTTCTTTCTTTGGCATGTCTTAGGCAAAAATAAGTTATGACACGAGTCTCGAGGTAACTCTGTTCTCGCAATCCGAGCATGTCTATGATTTTTATTTGTTTCTTGATATTCGTATTCTTAATGTGGTCAAATCATGGTCCTTATGTCACTTGTATAATTAAATTTCAAAAGTTGCATAAAGGTTTTGTTTTCAAAAGAGCTTTGTTCCTAAACGATTCCGAAACTACGAACGTCCGTAACTTTCGCAGAAAGGCTCGGATCGCTTCGATATGTTGGTAGAAAGTCCTAGAGTGAATAATGTTTGTAACTTTCCGAGACGGCTCGAATTGATTTGATGTATGGCTATGATCTCTACGACACTTTGATATGCTTACGATATATGATATGTTTCCGAGTAATGTCCGAAAGCTATTTGATATAACCATTGTCCGGCTTTCAAATGACGTCACGAGAGATCATCATTGAGTCCATGGAATGATTTATGTGCGTATGGTTTCTCACCACTCTGCTCGTGCAAGCTCAATATGTCACGACCCAACCCCGTAGGCCGCGACTAGTGCCCGAGCTGGGCACCCAAACACATTCATCGAACAGAAACACATACGGATAGCTTATACGTATACAAATATCAAACGCTGTCTCAGATTATCTCAAGCTGTCTCAAACACATCTCAAACACAAACATATATATCAGAAGCCGGCAAGGCTATCAAATGGCGCATCGGCCCCAAAACATATACAAATGCAAGCCGACAAGGCTGCCACGGCGAATAGGATCGCCCAGAACATATAACATACAAACACACTCGCGGACAGATAGGCCTAATCCACATATATGTCTACGAGACCTAAACAAACACGAATGTAATCATATGACGGGATTGTGGCCCCGCCGTACTTCGAACAAACAAATACATATACCACGAACGAATATGTACCAAAAAGTGAACTCCCTGAACAAGGAGCACTCCAAGACCGCCGATGGAAATCCTAAGCCGGCGGATCACAAAATACGCTACTGCGGGGCATGAAACGCGGCCCGAGTAAGGGGTCGACGAAATATACCGAGCATGTAAAGCATGGAATATCGTAAACAGAATCGTACTGAAACGAGGAGGGCAGAAAAGTAGCACAATAACAAGAAAATCATAACACTTGCCTTTGAAACATAAATCATACGTATCCATTTCATATACAACACCACGGACCGAGAAACGTAGTCGTGCAATCATCTCGTACACATACATAGGTATAATGTGCCCCGGCCCTCTAGTGAGGGGCGCGGTAAGTAAAACCATCAGATACATATACATATAACGTGCCCCGGCCCTTTAATGAGGGACGCGGTCAGTAAAATCATCATATCATATACATATAATGTGCCCCGGCCCTCTAGTGAGGGACGCGGTGAATGAAGTCATAATATGCCATCCTGGCCACCTCCCTATATCATCATATCATAATCATATCATATAGAGAAAAGACATCATTTAACCCCTGAACTTGGTACGAAAACTCACTTTAGCAACTAAACTTAAGTTGTATTTATATACCCCTTAACAACTTTCATCTTAATTAAATACAACCCCAAAATGCCGACGTGGCAAAAATAAAAATAAAAAAATTAAGAGAGTAAACAACACAAAAAGTGGACGTCGATATATATATATATTATTATACAATTAAACAATAAAATAAAAATAATATACACAATTAAAACATAAAATAAAATAAAAAAATAAAGATGGGCCCCCGTTCTCTTCCCACCCCCCCCCCCCCCCCTCCTTCTTCTTCCCATCCTCTCATTGCATCGCTCGCTCGCTCTTTTCTTTTTTTAATTTTAAATTTCCTCTTTCTTTACTCTTTTTAGCTAATCACCAAATTAAACAACAACAACTAATTAGCTAATAGGAAAATTAAACAACAACCACAACATCACTAGGGTCATCCTTCTTCTTCTTCTTTACCATCCCTCTAATCGCTAGTAGCTGTCATCATCTTCGTTTTTTCTTTCTCGATTTTTTTTTCCTTTCTTTTTCTAGCAATCCCTAGGGTTCAAATGATTTGGTTTTTAAATGGGTCAAAGATTTTTGCGGCTGAGTATACCATCAACAGACCCGCCAACAACAATTGAGAGAATTCTGAACTTTTTGTGTCAAAATTGTTGTTTCCGGCGAAAGTGTCATAAAGCGATTTTTTCGGTGATAAAGATTTTTAGTCATGTTGATATTTTGCTAATTTTGGGCTGAAATTGATTGGTATCAATAAAAAAATTGAAGACAGTATTTTTGTCGATGATAATGGAGGTTTGAATGACAAGGATAAGGAGGAAGATGAAGATGACAAAAATGGAATTTTCTACTGGGTTGATTTAATGAGGCGGTGGTTATGGTGGTGTGTGGTGAGGATGAGGAGAAGGAAGAAGAAAGAAAATATAATAAAGAAAATAAAAAATAATAATGATTTTTTTTTACAAATGTAATTAGCGAGCGGCGGTGGCGGCCAGTTAGCCGGCATAGTGGTTGTTACAAGTAGGGTGAGGATTAGAGAAAGAAGAAGAAAGAGAGAAAAAAATAATAAAAGAAAAATAAAAAATGAAGTGTTGGTAAATTTTGACATGGCAATGACGTGGCAACGACGTGGCAATGATGTGGCAATGACATGACGCGAGGGGTGTACATACGCTATCGCGTTGTGAGAGGGTATTATTTTAGGGGTGGAAAATAATTGAAATGAAAGTTGTTAAGGGGGGTATATAAATACAACTTAAGTTTAGTTGCTAAAGTGAGTTTTCGTGCCAAGTTCAGGGGTTAAATGACGTCTTTTCTCTATCATATAACATGCCCCGGCCCTCTAGTGAGGGCGCGGTAGATCACTGGCATCTTGAGAATCGTGCACGAATACATGCCCTGGCCCGAGACGCGAGTGAAAGAGACCATAATATAGTCGCACGAGCGAGTAGTTAGAAACCATACACACAAATCATCATCACGGACTCAACAACATAATCAAACGAAATCTCATTTAAAAAGCTAAATAACGATCAAAGTCAAGTTCCTTCCAAAAATCATTCGAAAACATATCAAGTAGCACTTTAGAAATTGTAAGTACGTGTCAAGATCATATGACATAGCTTTTGAAATCAAAACATAGTCGTCATTACAGACTCATTAGAATAGTCGAAGCGAACTATTTCTTCAAAACTAAGACAATAGTCAAATCGGATTTTCTTTCGAATACCACTCGGGAACATATCAACCCGAACTCCAGAAACCATAGTTGCGTATCGGAATCATAAGTATGCGAATCATTATTTCGGACTCAACAGACAAATATGTAATCATATTCGGGGGT
>NW_026720469.1:0-10013 GCF_029784015.1 Lycium ferocissimum
ACAACCTTCACAATACATAAAACATAATGAATTCTTACCTTTTCTCTTCAATTTCCCAATAGCTAGGGTTTCCAAAAGATGAAAAATAATGGATTGATCACTCCAACATTGCTTCCACGCTACTTAGGGACCTCGATATAGTGGGTTTACATCAACAAAATAAGTTTAGAAGGACAAGAAATGGAAGGTGATTTTTCTTGAAGTTGGCCGAGACCTCGCTTTTGTGGTGTTCATCATCTTTTTTTTTTTCTAAGTGTTAAGAATGACTAAAGATGACTAGTGGTAATCTTTTAATCACCTCTTTTGAGTTGTACAAAAATCTTGGCCCACATTAATGTCTTTGGATCAATTAAAAGATGACACAAAATTGTATGGGCACCACTTTATGCCACACGGCCAAGGGCCACATAATTCATGATTTCCAACTTCCAATTTTATCACTTTTGGTCCCAAATTCTCCTAATTGTTCCATACCAACAAATTCATGCACAACTTATATCTCAAAATAAAATCGAAAGTCAAAAATCCCGACTTTGTATCCCGGAATAGTTTTGTCCTTAACTTATCATAATTAAATCCGGATTATTCCAATGTACAAAAATACGGGTTCTAACACATGACTTGAAAGCAGAAGCACCGACTCTTCAGTCAGTCCCAGTGGTTAATGAATTTCCAGATGTATTCCCAGATGAGCTTCCAGGTCTTCCTCCTGAGCGGGAGATAGAATTCACTATAGATGTGCTGCCAGACACTCAGCCTATATCTATTCCTCCGTACAGAATGACACTAATTGAAAGAGCGGAAGGGCTTGGTGAGGGATTTGTTAGAGAAGGGCTTCATTAGGCCCAATACATCACCCTGGGGAGCGCCGATATTGTTTGTGAGAAAGAAAGATGGGTCGCTGCGAATGTGTATTGATTACAGGCAGCTGAACAAGGTAACCATAAAGAATAAATATTCCCTCCCCAGGATTGATGATCTGTTTGACCAGTTGCAGGGTGCTAGGTGTTTCTCGAAGATAGAACTGCAGTCAGGCTATCACCAGGTGCGGGTACGGGAGGCAGATATTCCAAAGACAGCATTCAGGACCCGATATGGGTATTATGAGTTTCGAGTGATGTCTTTTGGGCTGACCAACGCTCCAGCAGTGTTTATGGATCTGATGAATCGGGTATTCAGGCCGTTCCTAGATATGTTCGTGATTGTATTTATTGATGATATCCTGGTTTATTAACGATCAGAAGAGGAACATGCAGATCATCTGAGAGCGGTACTTGGGGTGCTCCAGCACCAGAAATTGTATGCTAAGTTTTCTAAATGTGAATTCTGGTTGACTTCGGTAGCATTCTTGGGGCATATTATTGGAGCTGATGGCATCCGGGTGGATACCCAGAAGATTGAGGCCGTAAAGAATTGGCCTAGACCTACGACACCTACTGAGGTACGTAGTTTTCTGGGGTTAGCCGGTTATTACAGGAGGTTTATGGAGAAGTTTGCTTCGATTTCAGCGCCTTTAACTGTTATATCCCGCATTTTGTACATTGGGACAATCCGAGTTAACCATGATAAGTTGGGGACAAGACTATTCCGGGATACGAAGTAGAGACTTTTAACCACGATTTTGTTTTAAGACATAAGTTGCTTATGATTTTGTTGGCATGGAATATTAAAAAATATTTGGGGCTAAAAGTGAATTATGAAAAGTTGAGAATTCATCAATTAAAAGCCATGTTGGCTGTGTGGCATTGGTGTGGCTCCCACACATGGTTTGGCCAAATTTAATTGATCCAACCCATGTGTGGGCCATGGAACACTTGTATAATTCATATATGTATACAAAAGATGACTAATAAGTCATATTCTTCATCCTCAACACTTAAGAAAAATTGAGAAGCTTGGAGAAAAAAGTTGAAGACCATTCGGCCATGGCTTGAAAAATTAAGGTCCAAAAATTGATCAAGAAAAAATAATTTCTTCTGGCAAATCAACCAATTGGAAGGTCCTCTTTAACGTGGTGTAGTTGTTGGAACAAACAAAACATTCATTCTTGCAAGAACAAACCCTAGCCAAGTTGTGAAGTTAAGAGGAAAAGGTAAGGATTAATCTTCTTTTTCATATGTTATGGATGATTTGTGTATGTTGTAGTATGTAGAAATGGATGAAATTCATGAATTATGGCATGTTGAAGTTGAGCCGTGAATATGGGAGATTGTGTGTGGCTTGTAGCCGTGTATATGTGATGTTGTGTAGGAGTGATGAATTGATTCTATTTATCATGTTTGGTTGTTGTAGTGTGTTGAAATGGATGGAAATCATGAAACTTGTGTGTGGTGGTGGTGGCCGAATAGGGGTCATCTTGTATGCCAAGGAATGAATTAATTTTGTTTAGTGTCTTGGTTTTTGTTGTTATGGATTCCATGTTGATAATGAGAGTTTAATGGCTCAAGTTGATGTTGTAATTGTTGTGGGATGATTTGGAAGTTAACGTGAGGTTAATGTAATTTTTATATTTATGATGATGACATTGTTAAAGTATGGATTGTTGGTGTAATTCATGAATTTGGGAGAGAGGAATGTGTTGTTGTGTTGTTCTCGGGTTTGGGGTGGTTTTCGGGTGAATTGGAGTGTTGGTTGGGTTGTCTTGAATATTGTGTGGGTTGTTTAAAGTGTTCTTGAATATTGTTTGAATGGTTTCGGATTAGTAATTGAACGTGTGAGCATTGGTGTTAGTTTGATTATATATGGTTAATTGAATATAATGGAATGTTGTTGAATTATGTAGAAAAGAGTTACTAACGTTAGAATGCGTTTTGAATTGATTATTGATGTTGTAAATGTGGTTGTTGGTATTGTTGTTGATGATTTGGCTGAGTTGAATTCTCGGGGTGTTGAATTTATAGGGAAAATGCTGCCCAAATTTTTGTAGAATTAAGTGCTAGTTTGGAATTGAATTCCTAAATGCCTATAGCTAATGTTTGGTATCGATGATGTTGTTATAGATCTTGGGGAGTCCGAGACTTAGGTTTGGATTAGCTTTGAGAGCGGACGAGGTATGTAAAGCCTAACCTTTCTTTCTTTTGGCATGTCTTAGTTGTAAATAGGCTATGACACGAGCCTCGAGGAAACTCCACTCTTACGATCCGAGCATGTCTACGATTCTTATTCACCTCTTAACGTCGGCATTCTTAATGTAGTAATATTATGGTCTCTATGTCTTTGGTAAGATTGGATTTCAAATATTGCATAAGGATTTTGTCTTTAAAGGATTCTACGTCTAATAATGGCCGTAACTTTCGTAGACAGAACCGGATCGCCTCGATATGCTCGTAGGAGATTCTGTAGCGTATAATGACTATGTCTTCCATAGGCGGGCTCGGATTGGGTTGATGCTCGTCCGTGGGTCCCGCGACTTTCCTTTGTATAGTTCCAACGACTTTGTGATAGAACTTAATACAACAATCACCCGACCCCCGAGTGTTGATTACTTACTTATTTATTGAGTCTGTAATGATGATTTTTATGCATATGGTTACTCACGACTCTGCTCGTGCATTCTTGTTATATCCCGTATTTTGTACATCGGGACAATCCGGGTTAACTACGATAAGTTAGGGACAATACTATTCCGGGATGCGAAGTAGAGACTTTTGTTTGTTTTAAAAGTATAAGTGTGTATGACTTTATTGGCATGGAAATATTAAAGAACTTTGGGGTCAAAAATGAATTAAAGGGAAAATAAAAATTTCATGAATTAAAGGGGAGGTGGCCGGCCATGTGGTATGTGGGCCAAGGCCACATGGAGCCTTATACATGGGTATTAAAAGATGACTTAGTCATCTTGTTCATCACTTTCATTACTAGAAAAATCAAGAAACTTGGAGAGAAAAAAAAAGGCCAAGGTATTCGGCCAAGAGCAAGAAATTCAAGACCAAGATTTAGCCATCAAAAAATTTGTTTCTTCTAGCAAAACAACTAATTGAAGGGTCCTTATTAACGTGGGAGTGTTGTTGGAAGCAATAGACTACTCGTTTTCATCATTCACCACCTTAGGCAAGTTGTGAAGTTGTGAAGAAAGGTAAGTTTTAATCTTGTTTTTATGAATTTTGGATGGCTTATGTATGTCGTAGTATGCAAATATGGATGAAATTCATGAAATATGCATGATTGAAGTTGAGCCGTGTGCATGGTGTTTGGCCGTGTGTGTGTGTTGTTGTGTTGGAGTGATGGATTAAATTCTATGTAACATGCTTAGTTGTTGTTGTAGTGTGTTGAAATGGAAGAGAATCATTAATGTGTGTGTGTGTAGAGGTGGCCGAATATAGGTCAAGTTACATAACAAAGGATGAATTAATTTTCCTTAGTATTTTGGTTGTTGTCGTTGTGAATTCTATGTTGATAATGAAGGTTTAATGATTCAAATGGATGTTGTAATGGTTACGGGCTGATTTGGAGGTTAATGTGCTTTTGATGTAATTTTTGTATTTATGGAAATGACATTGTTAAAGTATGGATTGTTGGTGTAATTTATGAGTTTGGGGAAGAGGAGTGTGTTGGAGATGTTGCCCTCGGGTTTGGGCTAATTTTCGGGTGAGATGGAGCCTTGGTTGGATTGTTTGAAATATTGTGTGAATTGTCTAAAGTGTTCTTGAATATTGTTTGAATGGTTTTGGATTAGTAATCGAATGTATAAACGTTGATATTGGTTTGAATGTAAGTAGTTGAAGTGAGTATAATGGAATATTATGAATGTTGTTGAATTATGTAAAAAGAGCTACTAACGTTAGGATGCGTTTTGAATTGATTATTGATGTTGTTAGTTTGGTTGTTGGTATTGTTGTTGATGAATTTGGCCGAGTTGAATTCTCGGGGTTGTTGTATTTATAGGGGAAATGCTGCCCAAATTTCTGTAGAATTTGGTGTTCGTTTGGAATTGGATGCCTAAATGCTTATAGCTAATGTTTGATATATATTGGCGTTATGTAGATCTTGGGGTGCCCGAGACGTGAGGTTTGGATTAGCTTGAGGGAAGACGAGGTATGTAAAGCCTAACCTTTCGTTCTTTTGGCATGTCCTAGTGTTAAGTAGGCTATGACACGAGCCTCGGGGTAACTCCACTCTTGAGATCCGAGCTTATATACGTATCTTATTCGCTTCTAAAGATTGACTCTCTTAATGTAGCCTAACTAAGTCACTTATGTTTTCATTTGTTTGGATTTCAAAAGTTATGTAAAGAATTTTATTCCTAAGAGACTCCGTAACTACGAATGTCCGTAACTACGAACGTCCGTAACTTCCGTAGACGAGCTCGGATCGCCCCGAAACGTTCGTAGGGGATTCCATAAGGCATAACGTCCCCCAACTTTCATGGGCGGGCTCGGATGGGGTTGGTACCCGTCCGTGGGCCCCGTGACTTTTCTATATTCGTTTCTAGCGACTTTCGGAAAGGACTTAGTATGATTGTCACCTTAACTCCCGAGTATGGATTACTTATTTACCTATCGAGTTTGTGATAATTATTTTTATGCATATGGTTACTCACGACTCTGCTCGTGCATATGATCGTTACATCTTTCACCGAGTCCCGGGCCGGTTATGTTCGTGCGCACTATGATATATTCCGGAGTATGATGTGTCCGGTTCGCCGAGCCTCGCTAGAGGGCCGGGTTCCGAGTATATTTGGCGTTATGATGTGTTATGGCGTTATGATGTGCTATGTGATATGTCGGGTTCGGAGATATGAAACCTTCTGGAGTATGATGTGTTATGGCGCCAATGTCGGAGGGCGACCATATTCTAAGAGCCTATGCATGATTTGTTTTTTTTTAAAGTAAATATTTTGACATTTTGCATATTGTATCTATTTTTCCGCATCTTTGGTTTCGATTATGATTCTGTTATTGTATTGCTTGCTTTGCATACTCAGTACATATTCCGTACTAACCCCCTTTCTTCGGGGGCTGCGTTCCATGCCCGCAGGTACAGACGCCCAGTTTGGTGATCCGCCAGCCTAGGACACCTACTCGCTTGTTTTGGGAGTGCTCCTTCGTCCGGAGCCTACATTTTGGTATATATTCTTCCGTTACATATGTATACATTCGTTCAGGGGTACGACGGGGCCCTGTCCCGTCATATGATTCTGTTGTTCTGTTTAGAGGTCTGTAGACATGTATGTGGGTTATGGTTATTTCTGTACAGATGTGTTCGTATGCTTACGCTTGGGCGGTCCCATTCGCCGTGGCAGCCTTGTCGGTACGCATATGCGTATATTTGATATGTTATGTACATTATGACAGCCTCGGCGGCTTTGTGATATATGTTTGCTCTTATGCGATAACCTGAGGCTATGTGTGACTATTTGTATTTATCCAAGTTTAGTATGCTGATTCTGAGTATCAGGTGCGTGTGAGTGTCCAACTCGGACACTAGTCATGGCCTACGGGGTTGGGTCGTGACAAAAGTGGTATCAGAGCGGTTCGTCCTCGGAATGTCTACAGACCGTGTCTAGTAGAGTCCTGTTTATCGGTGTGTTGTGCACCACATTTATAAACAGGAGGCTACCGGACATTTAGGATGTTATCCTTCCTTCTGATCTTAGATCGTGCGATAGAGCTGTATTATTAGGATGATTCTTTTCTGACGAATTGTTATGTTTTCAGCGATGCCTCCGAGGAAGGCCACAGCTGCCCAGAAGGGCAAGTCTACAGCAGTTGGAGAGACCAGTCGGGCCCAGAGAGTTACTAGGGCCCGTGCTCAGCTCGAGCCTGAGGTTGTGCCCCGGTCGGCTAGTTCTGCCACCCCATCACCATCAGAGGGGCATAGAGCAGCAGCAGCTGCAGGTCAGGAGGCGGCTCCACCGCCCGCTCCTGAGGTTCGAGTGCCCGAGCCTCCAGCTCCTCAGCCAGGGGCGGAGGACAGGGCTATGAGGGACGCCGTTCAGCTGCTTACTAGATTGGTGGCGGGGCAGGTTCACAGACAGGGATTAGGAGATGATCATGCGGACGGACGTGACAGTCAGAGGGCCCGCTATTTCTTGACCTGTAATCCGCCAGAGTTTTTCGGGTCAAAGCCCGGGAGGACCCCAGGAGTTCATCGGACGGATGCGGCGTACGCTGCGGCTTATCAGGGCTTCCGAGACTGAGTCTGTCGAGTTGGCGTCGTATCGGTTGCATGATATAGCGCCTAATTGGTATGAGTCTTGGGAGTTGTCCAGAGGTGAGGGTGCTCCTCCAGCCGTATGGGATGAGTTCGTGGAGGCCTTTCTTGGCCATTTTTCTGCCCCCAGAGACGAGGCGAGCCAGGGTTCACAGATTTTTACATACGAGGCGGGCGGCGGGAGTGTCGGGAGTATAGCCTTGAGTTTGATTCTGCGGCTGAGATACGCGCCTCATATTGTGGCCGACATGGGACAGAGTGCACCGTATGTGATGGGGCTGGATCGCTACTTGATCGATAGCTGTATGGCGATGGCTTCTCAGCCCGGCATGGATATTGCACGAGTACAGGCGTATGCCCAGGGTATGGAGGAGCGACACAGAGGGCGTCAGCCCGACAGAGACTATGACAGGGGCCAGCCCAAGAGGGCTAGATCAGCCGGGTACTCTGGAGATTCTCGAGGCAGACAGCCTCAGCAGCAGCACAGCAGATATCCCTCCCAGCCAGCCCGGAGTACACCCCCACAGTTTGCAGGCAGGAGACCCGACAGTACAGGGTATTCAGGAGCTGGTCAGAGCTCCCGTGCTTCGGGTTCACAGATGGATAGAGGTTCCGGCCAGTCGAGGCCACCCATACCTCGATGCCCTCACTGTAGGAGACCTCACCTTGGGGAGTGTTATCGTGCCATGGGTGCCTGTTTTACTTGTGGCCGTCAGGGCCACCATATGAGGGATTGTCCGCTTAGGGGTAGTGCAGGGGGTGCGGCTCAGCCTACAGGATCAGGCACTGGTTCATCTTCATCCTCAGTAGCTATGCGCCCTGCGGGGCGAGGCATACCGGCACGGGGGGGGGGGCCGCGGTAGAGGCCGTGGTGGAGCGTCCGGTTCTAGCGGTCCTTCGAACCGCATATATGCCTTGGCCGGCCGTCGGGATCGGGGAGGCGTCGCCTAATGTGGTTACAGGTATATTATTGGTTTTCTCTCGAGCTATATATGCATTGATAGATCCAGGATCCACTTTATCATATATTTCTCCTCTTGTTGCTAATAAAATTGGGATAAAACCTGAACCGATAGAGCCTTTCGAAGTAGCTACACCAGTAGGGGATTCTGTTATAGCCAGGTAGGTTTATAGAGATTGTTCGGTAATTATCTGTGACCGCTGCACTAAGGCAGATCTGATAGAGCTAGATATGACCGAATTTAATGTTATTATGGGTATGGATTGGCTAGCTTCTTGTTATGCTAATGTTGATTGTCAGAAGAAGGTAGTCCACTTCCAATTCCCAGGTGAATCAGTTATAGAGTGGACAGGTAATACGGCATCGCCGAGGGGTAAGTTTATTTCATACCTCAAGCCAAGAAAAATGATCAAAAAAGGCTATATTTATCATCTGATTCGTGTACATGACTTGAAAGCTGAAGCACCGACTCTTCAGTCAGTCCCAGTGGTTAATGAATTTCCAGATGTATTCCCAGACGAGCTTCCAGGCCTTCCTCCTGAACGGGAGATAGAGTTCACGATAGATGTGCTGCCAGACACTCAGCCTATATCTATTCCTCCGTACCGAATGGCACCGACAGAATTAAAAGAATTAAAGGAGTGTTCGAGGGATTTATTAGAGAAGGGCTTCATGTGCCCAACACATCACCTCCGGGGAGCGCCGTATTGTTCGTGAGGAAGAAAGACGGGTCGCCATGATGTGTATTGATTATCGGCAGCTGAATAAGGTAACCATAAAGAATAAATACCCTCCCCGTGATTGATGATTTATTTGACAGTTGCGAGGTGCTAAATATTTCTCCAAGATAGACTCGCGGTCAGTGCTACCACGTGTAGGTACAGGAGGCAGATATTCCAAAGACAGCATTCGGGACCCGGTATGGGCATTATGAATTTAGAGTGATGTCTTTTGGGCTGACTAATGCTCCAGCGGTATTTATGGATCTAATGAATCGGGTGTTCAGGCCGTTCTTGGATATGTTCGTGATTGTATTTATCGATGATATTCTGGTTTATTCTCGATCAGAAGAAGAGCACGCAGATCATCTGAGGACGGTACTTGGGGTACTCCGACATCAGAAATTGTATGCTAAATTTTCTAAATGTGAATTCTGGCTGACTTCAGTGGCATTCCTGGGGCATATTATCGGGGCTGATGGCATCCGGGTGGATACCCAGAAGATTGAGGCCGTAAAGAATTGGCCTAAGCCTATGAGACCTACGGAGGTACGTAGATTTCTGGGATTCGCTGGTTATTACAGGTGATTTGTGGAAAAGTTTGCTTTAATTTCAGCGCCTTTAACGAGGCTAACTCAAAAGGGAGCCAAGTTCCGTTGGAATGAATACTGCGAATGAAGTTTTTCGGTTCTTTGAAGGAGAAATTGACTACAGCTCCAGTTCTGACTCTTCTTGAGGGATCAGATGGGTATGTTATTCATTGTGATGCTTCTGGCTGTTATGCCTCGCATTTTGTACCTTTGAACATTCTGAGTTAATGGCAGGAAGTTAAGGACAAGGTTATAATTTTTTTTTTAGAATGCATAAGTTGCATGTTCGTCTTTTTATTGGTATGGAGAATTAAGGGTAAATTTGGAATAAGGGAGCATTGGAGGCTAAAAGTTGGAAAAATATTTCATGAAATAGCCAAGAATGGCCATGTGGCCATGAGGTCATGTGGGACCCACGCATGGCTAGCCAATTGTTGTGAGCCATGAAGGGGGGGCTATGTGTCTACTTTATATTTTAGGGGCCATATATACACATGGAGACAAAGATGACTATGCAAGACTAAAAGTCATCTTTTGCAACTTAAGGAAAATTCTAGAAAGTTGGAGAAAAATGGCGGCCTACACCCCCCC
>NW_026720470.1:0-9743 GCF_029784015.1 Lycium ferocissimum
TTATGATTATATTGCTTTTCACATTTGATTTCATCTTTTATTAGTTCTTTATTTTTAATATTTGGGGAGGGAGGGGGACCTTTACCTAGGGTTAAAATCATATATTTTTCGGGATATGCAATATACGATCATCATGTCAGACTCGCATTGGAATTCTAATGGAGATTTAGACTCTTGAGTTCGAAGATATGTGAGCATATTCAATTTCAAATTTTGAGTGGGGGCCTAGGCTTGATTTTTGATTATTGGACTTCAAATTAGTTTTAATATTGCAATATGGATAAATTGAAGTCGTTTGATGAATTTGATACAGATAGCTACGGGAAAGGTTAAAGCTTCTCTTGGATCGAGGTGTTAAGGCGTTGATTCAATTATTACATTTTGGGATGGGCGTTCGGTTCTGTTTTCGGCTTCTTCGTTATTAGGTGTGTGTAGCAAACAAAAAAGAACCGAATTTCGGTTCAATTTTTTTTCAAGTTCAATATGGTTTGATTTGGTTTATCGGTGTCCTAACCGGACACCCACACGTACCTACCGTCGACTAGGCATACCAAATAGCCGGCTAATTCCATTTAAACATACATAAATTCACACGGGGCGTAACATACATCGCATGAAAATATATACAAACATAAACATACTTAGACCCGTACACTAGCCGAGGCTATCATAATAAATAAACGCAGTCGCAACCTCGAACATACGAACCTGACCAGTGACAACCCACGACCCACAAACATGTCTGTGCCTCTAACATACGGAACAGAATCAGAAGACAGGACAGGGCCCCGCCGTACCCAAATAGTCATATATACGTAACATATGAACAATGTAAGATATATACCAAAAGTATCGCCCGATCAAAGGAGCTCTCCAAAACAAACAGACCGAAGTCCTAGACCGGTGGCGTATCACGATCGCGCGTCGCGTACCGTGGGCATATAACACGCCCCCCCGTAGAATGCGGGGGGTCGCATTTTAAATGTACCGAGTATGTAAAGCGGAAACAAAACGTACATAATCATAATCGAATCGAATACGTAAAACCATAATGTATTTAATCGGATCCATACCGAGTCGTACTTACGAGCGTACGTACGTAATCGGACCAGCGCATTTAGGGGTGTCGACAGCCCGCACCAGAAAGCATAACGTCGAAGTATGTATGATAGAATCGTAATCCGAATCGTACGTACGTAAACGTGACGCACGGAATCGTGGTCCGAATCGTACATGCAGACATACGACGACATACTTTATCCAAACCGTAGTTTCGCATCATGCACGCAGTCATAAGCATATACGTACACGCGCGCGCATCATAATCGCATCCCGCCTTTACGTGGGACGCGTAACGTAACCCGCCCTCGTAGTACGGGACGCTGGACGTACGTAATCGCATCAAATGCCATCCCGGCCGCCATCCCCATAATATCACATAATCGATCATAATGCGATACGACAGATCCCGCCCGCACATCCGAGGGACGCGGTGAACAATGCAAGGAAGTGCACGAATCACGTAACCCGGCCCGGCGCGGTGGAAGGAAGCGTTGAGGCATCCACGAAACGTATAAATGAGAAACCATATGCATACCGACCGACGTACGTACTTAATAAACCGAAATACCGTAAAGGTAGTATCAAGTCGTAGTAGTCGATTATATCGTAACAGTGTCCGTAATCATTCCCATATCGACTAATATCAAGATTCGTATAGATGGTCATAATACTCATTAGTTAGCGGACGGAAACATAATTAGAGTTACTTATGAAGAACGGTAAATAGATCAATTTGAGCCATAACGGAGTATCGTGTTTGTGGGCCCACCTCGGACCCAACCATAGTGAAATACGTAAATTATGGATAATAAACCTTAGGGAGTCGTCCATAACCATCTTAGAGTGTTTTCGACTCCATTTATGGGAGTTGCATACTTATAGGTCAATTTAGAAGAAATTGGTTCAATCTTACTGAATGATTTGGCGCTATTTTCAATCTTGGAATGTGAGTCGTAGAAGTGCAATCAAGGCTCGCTTCCAAGCCGTTACACTCGAACATGCCAAAGAAAGATAGGGAAGGCTTTACATACCTTGGTTGTTCCTTACGCTCCTCAAATCTCAATTCCGTTTCGTCCAAAACCGCAAATGGTCATCTTTACCGCTTACTATTCATGCAAGTTAACATTTCAACTTTGGTTAAGCATTTGGCTACCGAAATTTCTATAAAGCACCTCCTCTATAAATATGACACCCCCGAGATTCAACTCGGCTCAAAACAACCAACAACAATAGTCACAATAAAACACAATATAACACAACTAACCCACTTCCCAACATAATACAATAACTTCCATTCCAACTTCACATGTCCAAATCAATACCATCATATTCACATTCATTACTAATCAAAATCATTACAATACCATACGGAAGCGTTTCATAATATTTCTACAATATATATACAAAGTATACAAAATATACAAACTTTCCAACATAAGGCCATAATTCTTCCAACACTTCCAAATCAATACAAACTTACATCATTTTTCCTCCGTTTAGATTATAAGAATCATAACAATACATCCAACATATCAACAAAACAATTTATCACTATCTCCAACTCTTCCATAGCCACGGCCAACATCCATATTTTCCAATTCAACCCAATTCATTCAACTTTCATTTCCAATATAAATTTCACAACATCCATAACTAGAATACAACATAAAATTCAACATAACTTCCATGCACAACCATGCACACACACACACGGCCATATGTATATATACACACACACGGCTCACACTAACAATCACCCTTCCATGATTCTCATTCAATTTCACATATCATAGCATACATATATATATCCTTCCATAACATAATAAAAACATGAAATCCTTACCTTTCAAATTTCTTCCACTTGCCAAAAGAAGCTCTTTCTTGCCAAGATAATTATACCAACTTGAAGATAATCTTGCACTTAGTAATAATCCCACAAGAAATAAATTTTGAACCAAAGGATTTGGCTCCAAGAATTTTTCTTCTTTTTCTTTCTTTCTTTTTCTCTAGGGCCGAATGGCCTCTTCTCTTTTTTTCTTGATTTTTCCTTTGTTTTCTTGAAACTTCTAAGGCATATATATATAGATCACTTATATAATTAATATGGCACATGGAAAATTCATTAAAGATGGGTTTGGGCCTAGGTTGGCCGGCCACCCCTTGTCCTTTGGGCCTTGTTTTTCTTATTTTTTTTTTTAGCCCAATTCATCATAATCTTGTTTTGTAATTCCCGAAACAAATTTCTAAAATTCCAATTTTGCCCTTGGCCTTCCCTCCGGATTTCCACACTAATATTTTTCATAAGTAACCACACACTTCCTAATAAAACCAAACATGGCCTTATTCTTATAAATCACAATTATGTCCAAATTTCCCGAATGCAAAAAGGCGGGATATAACATCCTCCCCCTTTAAAACATTCGTCCTCGAATGTTAAATCATCCTTATAGGTAGATCAAACATTAGTCGGGGAAGGTCTTCTTACCAACTACATACTCACACTCGATCGAAATAATTGTAAGAGTCTTCATTTTCCAAGTCTTTCTATCGATATTTCCCGATATCATACCGTCTCAAATTGGATATACGGCGTACGTAATCTTAAGCCGAAAACCGAAGATCAAACGGACGTCGACGGAGTCGGTCCATACGATTTTAAATCGGGTAATATATTCCGACGATTATCTTAAGCGAATTAATATTTGTCGAGCCGGGAATATCGAAGGTATGTCATAATCGAAGTCGACATATCCGTAGTCGAATCGACACGAAATAGGTCGTACGATTTGTAATCGTAATCATATAGAAATATCGACCGATTTGAAATCGTAGTCGACGTATAGACACATGTACCGCAGTATTCGCGAGCCGAGGTCGTATGTACGTACGTATGTCGTACAGATCCGCAGATGTATCAAATAGATTTGTAATCGTGAGTCGTACGCATTTAGAAGATTTGTGTCGACATACCAAAGTATATCCGTAATGATCGGAGTCGACGTACGAGGTATGTAAACGTAAACGTGATTAGATTCGGAAGCACGTAGGTTATAGTAGACGTAGCTCCACCGAAAGCAGAGGGGCGCAAAGATATGGCGTACGTAATCGCGATCGAGTCAAACTACCTTTACTATACTTCCGAGACTTACGGAAATTTCCTTGTCATCCTACTTACAAACATTTCCAATCGCTATTCAAATTTGCTTTGGTTTCAGAACCGCACTGCTTTTTATTCTTCTCCGATCTCGTCTGTCTTAATCGGTGTAACCTTTTTAGGATCTCTAGCCACTCCACATACTCAAATTCCACTTAAGTTACCCCAAATTCTCATTTAGTCTCTATATCCATATTTGTGGAAAAAAAAAATTCTTGATATACTTCCCAGGGGGGTCACCCATCCCAGGATTGCTCTGGTCCCAGCACGCTTAACTTCAAAACTTTTATGCATTCGGATGTGTTATCGGTAATATTACTGCGTCAAATGCCCCACACGATCTTTGCCACGTAATTTAGGGCAGTTCTGCGCCTTAATAAATTTTTCAGAAATTTTTGTAGCGGGTCCCACCCCGGTCCAAACTACACAATCACCATATTGCCCTTCAGAATTCCTCAACATCTACTTCCACTTGTACTCATAATTATCCACCACCCGGGGTTTCTAGATTTATACACATGGCGGAGTCATCTCGCCGCCTCTTATCACACGTGATAATATCTTACGTAAATCATACATACATAGGAAATTCTAGGAAGCTTATATACTTATAAAATAATCAATTTCGGGTCCGACTCGGGGAGTCGCCATGCGTAAGAGTGTGTCCACCATCATCCTCGTCCGTCCGCTCCCCCTACCTACCCGGCCTCCGCTATCACCCGCATCCGAATCGGAGGGGTATGGATGATCGTACAAATCCCGGCCACAGTGACCGCATCAAAGAGAAATCCGTAGCACTCTCCGAGGTAGCCGGCCGACATGGTGCTCACTCTCGAAACAACCGGCGTACCCAGAAATCCTCTCCTCCGTCGTCCCGTGAAAGGCTCCGATGGATCTGCCTCATAACTATCCTCCTCCGCGGAGGTAAGAAACTCTGGAGGGGTCATTGCCAGATCCTCCGAGATATCTGTGTCGTAGCCATCCTCCACGGAATCCTCTGCTCTAGAAATCGGAGACTCTGGAGGAATCGTGGCTGGGTCCTCCGACGGATCCGTATCGTAACTATCCTCCGTGGGATCCTCCGAAGGATCCGTCTCAATCGAGTAGCTGGGGCTCTGCCTACTCGGCCCTAAGGACATCCTAGGGGCTTTCTTAGCACCCCCATCCCCCTCGTCAGAAACCACCCTCTTCATCTTTATCAACCTACAATCACCTGCAAGGAGAGGGTCAGAAATAATTTCCCAAAATACTGACGCTGATGCTCTTTTCGGAGCTCGCTCGTAGACACAGCAATTCGTTGCGAGGAACCATCCTAATAATACAGCTCTAACGCACGATCTAAGAGTCCAAGAAAGGGTAACATAACATCCTAGATGTCCTGTAGCTTCCTGTTTATAGATGTGGGGCCCAACACACCGATAAACAAGACTCTACTAGACACGGCTCGCGTACATTCCGAGAACCGACCGCTCGATACCACTTTTGTCACGACCCAACCCCGTGGGCCGTGACCGGTGTCTTAACCGGACACCCACACGTACCTACCTCGTCGACATCCGGCATATCAAATAGCTAATCTCGTTCACACATACATAAATTCATACGTATATAAATTACATCGCATGAAAATATATGTACAAACATAAACATACTTAAACTCGTACACAGCCGCCGAGGCTATCATAATAAACGAAATAGAGTCGCAACTCGAACATACACTTACCCAAACAGTGACAACCCACAACCCACAAACATGTCTACGGTGCCTCAACATACGAACGAAAATCGAAGACAGACGTGGCCCCGCCGTACCCAAATGAGTCATATATACGTAACATATGAACAAAAGATATATACCAAAAGTATCGCCCGGGATCAAAGGGGAGCCTCCAAAAAAAGGATCGAAGTCCTAGACCGGCGGCGTATCACGCGCGCGCGTCCGTACCGGGGGCATGTAACACGCCCCCCGAAGAACGGGGGTCGCACGAAATGTACCGAGTATGTAAAGCGGAAACAAAATATACATAATCATAATCGTAATCGGATATGTAAAATCCGTAATCGAGGTTCGTACGGAATCATCTGGCATAGCCGTACGTACGTAATCGTAATATGTCGTACGAATGTAGCGGACGGAGTGTCAATACGGACCGTAGGTACGTAATGGGTGACGATTTTCTCGTAACCATAACTCGTAAGCATGACGTACGAAATCGAATCCGAATCGTACGTACGTAAACGTGACCGACGGAATCGTAGTCCGAATCGATTTCCATGCGTACATATACGTACGTATCTTTGATCCAAATCGTAGTTTACATAATCGCATGCGAATCACGCACGCGCAGTCATAAGCATATAGTACATACACATCATAAATCGATCCCGCCCTTTAATAAGGGACGCGGTAATGTAACCCGCCCTCGTAAGACGGGGACGCGGTGGGAACGTAGTAATCGATCAAATGCCATCCTCGGCCGCCATCCCCATAATATCACATAATCGATCATAATCGATACGTACAGTATCCCGCCCGCACATCCGAGGGACGCGTGAATAATGCAAAGGTGGAAGTGCACGAATCACGTAACCCGGCCCGGCGCATGGAAGGAAGCGTTGAGGCATCCACGAACAGTATAAATGAGAAACCATATGCATACGACCGACATACGTACTTAATAAATCGAAATAGTTCGTAAAACAGATCAAATCAGAGTAGTCAGATTATATCGGAACAGAGTGTCCAGAATCATTCCAGATATCGGACTAATATCAAGATTCAGCTAGATGGTCATAATACTCATTAGTTAGCGGACGGAAACATAATTAAGAGTTACTTAAGAAGAACGGACAGAAATAGATCAATTTGAGCCATACCGGGAGTATCGTGGTTTTGTGGGCCCACCTCGGACCCAACCATAGTAAAATACGTAAATTATGGATAATAAACCTTAGGGAGTCGTCCATAACCATCTTAGAGTGTTTCGACTCCATTTATGGAAGTTGCATACTTATAGGTCAATTTAGAAGAAATTGGTTCAATCTTACTGAATGATTTGGCGCTATTTTCAATCTTGGATCGTGAGTCGCGTAAGTGCAATCAAGGCTCGCTTCCAAGCCCGTTACACTCGTAACATGCCAAAGAAAGATAGGGAAGGCTTTACATACCTTGGTTGTTCCTTACGCTCCTCAAATCTCAATTCCTGTTTCGTCCAAAAACTGCAAATGGTCATCTTTACCAGTTACTATTCATGCAAGTTAACATTTCAACTTTGGTTAAGCATTTGGCTACCGAAATTTCGCAAAGACCTCCTCTATAAATATGACACCCCCGAGATTCAACTCGGCTCAAAACAACCAACAACAACCCAACAACAACATCAATAATCACAATAAAACACAATATAACACAACTAACCCACTTTCCAACATAATACAATAACTTCCATTCCGACTTCACATGTCCAAATCAATACCATCATATTCACATTCATTACTAATCAAAATCATTACAATACCATACGGAAGCGTTTCATAATATTTCTACAATATATATACAAAGTATACAAAATATACAAACTTTCCAACATAAGGCCATAATTCTTCCAACACTTCCAAATCAATACAAACTTACATCATTTTTCCTCCGTTTAGATTATAAGAATCATAACAATACATCCAACATATCAACAAAACAATTTATCACTATCTCCAACTCTTCCATAGCCACGGCCAACATCCATATTTTCCAATTCAACCCAATTCATTCAACTTTCATTTCCAATATAAATTTCACAACATCCATAACTAGAATACAACATAAAATTCAACATAACTTCCATGCACAACCATGCACACACACACACACACGGCCATATGTATATATACACACACACGGCTCACACTAACAATCACCCTCCCATGATTCTCATTCAATTTCACATATCATAGTTACATATATATATCCTTCCATAACATAATAAAAACATGAAATTCTTACCTTTCAAATTTCTTCCACTTGCCAAAAGAAGCTCTTTCTTGCCAAGATAATTATACCAACTTGAAGAGAACCTTGTACTTAGTAATGAATCCAAGAAGAAATAAGTTTTTTGAACCAAGAACCAAGCTCCAAGAATTTTTCTTCTTTCTTTCTTTCTTTCTTTTTCTCTAGGGCCGAATGGCCCTCTCTCTTTTTTCTTGATTTTTCCTTTGTTTTCTTGAAACTTCTAAGGCATATATAAGGATCACTTATATAATTAATAGGCACATGGAAAATTAATTAGAAGATGGGTTTGGGCCTTGGTTGGCCGGCCACCCCTTCTCTTGGGCCACAATTTTCCTTATTTTTTTTCCAAGCCCAATTCATCATAATTCTTATTTTGTAATTCAAGCTAATAACAAACACTTGGCAATTTTAAGACAAAGTTAATGAGAATTAGGACAAAACAAATTTAAAAGATAATTTTTTTAAAAATTGAAAGATAAAATAAAAAGTATTTAAATATAGATAGATAAAATTCAATCTTGAAAAGAAGAGTAGGTTTCATCAAACTCTGTACAGAACCAAATTCGGATGTTTATCCCTTCTCCTTTTTTCATTATAATTTATTTCACTTTTAATATATATATATATATATATATATATATATATATATATATATATATATATATATATATATAATAACAAGCCACTTGGCAATTTTAGGACAATGTTTATAGCATGTTTGCCCAAGCTTATAAAATCGACCTTATTTTGGAAAATATTTTTTTTCAAAAATGTTTTTAGCTTGATACTTTTAGCGAAAAACAATTAATTTGATAAGCACTTTTGATCAATTAGTGTTTGAACAAATTTATAAAAGTACTTCTAAGCAAAAAAATAAAATAAAATATATATATATATATATATATATATATATATATATATATATATATATATATATATATATTGAGTGTTTTTTCAAAAAGTCTTTTAAAAAAACTATTTTTTTTTCGCTTTTCAAAAGCAGTTCTGAACTCCTCGGAAATCTATATTTTTATTTTCTCCCCAAAACTTGACCAAATACTTAACTTTTTAAAATTAAGAGAAAAAATAAGCACTTTTGGGAAAATAAGCTTGGCCAAATAGGCTATTAATATGCTTTGTAATAAACTTTTTGAATTGTTAAATTTGGAAAGGCATAAAAATATTTAGTAGATTTGAAATGATATATAAAATAGGCTAAATTAGAGGTAGTATAACCTCTGCATGGAAAATATTCACATGGCTAAAGAGTCCCAATTGAACTCTTATTGTCGTCTAACCTATCCCACATTCTTAGTGTTATCATCGTAATTGCAGAGCTTTTCAAATTCAAATATCTAGGTTTAATTAGTTATTAAATCTGTTAATTGAATAAATGAGCTTTGTTGATAAATAAATAGCCTACTTTGATAAAAAAGTATTTAAAATTCTCACATGATAAATAGATAATTTAAATTTAAATTTCAAATGAGAAGATAAATCTCAACCCATATCCAAATTTAC
>NW_026720471.1:0-10247 GCF_029784015.1 Lycium ferocissimum
TATCTATAACAATATGCAAGGGAACATTTAAAAGACTTAAAAAATTTGATTAAATCAAATCTTTGTTTGTAAATTAGGACAATACCCTCACGTTTTTTTCCAAAAAGGTCACTGGGCACTATAAAACCGAATTTTCGGGTCATAACTTCTATCAACTTATACATAACAATTTCATTTAAACTGTTACATATATGTGTAATCATACGGGGTTCAAACGATAATCGCATTGTCTTTCGAAAATCATTAAAACGTTTACGGAAAAGTTCGGCCCCACTAGATAGGTGTCAAACCAAATCCGAGCCCGTCCATAAAGGTCGAGGATGTTATACATTACGGAACCTCCTATAAGCGTTTTCGGAGCGATTCGGTTTTGTTCACGAAAGTTACGTACGTTTTTAGATAGGATCTTTTTAGGAACAAATCTTTATACAATGTTTGAAATCTAAACATACATAAGACTTAAGGACCATAGTGAAGAATGTTACATCATGAAGCAAACGTGGGAATCATATGCATACTCGGAACGTATGAGCGGAGTTACCCTAAGCACAAGTCATAAGCCATACCTTAATTGCGTCTAAGACATGCCAAAGAAGGAAAGAGGAAGCCTTACATACCTAGCTTGCTTCCTTAGCTAATCCAAACTGTGCCTCGGCTCCCCGAAGTCTACTGTCACACCCTTAATCCGATAGGGTGTGATGGGCACCCGACCCTTACCTAGGGCCGAGCGAACCCGTTGGCTCTCGTAATACTCGTATCCATACTGGGCCCTTAACCAAACATGAAAGTACATACTCTAAGGTTGTTTTTTGAAAACAAAACAGTTTTTACACTTTTTCGAATTAAATAAAATTTCTAACATATAAAACTTATAATACAATGAGTGATAAATACATAGGCTTACATAGCCGACATATATAACCAACATCTTAGACCCACGACATCGTCTCCGCAAAGTCTCTAAATACGTAACAGAAACCATAACATAATAATCTGACTCGGGCAGCGTCTCGAGAAAATGGAGCTCGCCAATCCGACGAACTCTTCTCCAATTATCTTTCACCCCCGGGTGTACCCCGGGATGAAACGCCCCGGAGGGGGGTGGGTACAAAAAGGGCCGAGTATGTAAAGCATGGAATACATTAAACAGAATCATAAAGAGAGAAGTCCGAAGGAAAACCTTTGGAAAATCATGATTTGTTTTTAAAACATATCTCGTAATATACATATACATATACATATAGCATGTCCCACCCCTCTACGAGGGCCCTCGGTAAAATTTAATCATTATCATATCATCGTATCATCGAACATATATCCCGGTACCCCCCCCAAAAGGGGGGACTCGGTAAATAAGGTCTATAATCTCGTATCATTTATCTGTCATCTATCACTCTCATATAAATACATATCCCGGTACCCCCAAAGGGGGGACTCTGAATTTGATCACATCCGTCCCGGCCCTCTCCCGGGGGCCCCCGGGGGGGGGATCAAAACCGAAAACCGCCCTCTAGCGAGGGACTCGGTTTCCGGCACCCGGCCCTTTCTGGACTCGGTGATAACGCACCCGCCCTTTCGGGACTCCTAAAGGAGTCATCATATATATACTGCACTCAGATTTCCAGCCGAGGGACCTGGAATATCATATCAACCTGCACGAATACGTACTAAAGTCTTCGGGACTCCGGAACTAACGAGCGTCGTTAGCAGTGGAAAAATAGCGGTGAAGCCACATACACATACACACATTTCATCTTCGAAGTTCCTCAACAAATAAGTAAATACATCAACGCTCGTGTCACGTGTTAATCATAGTCACATTAAGTTCCTTCCGAATGTTACTCGGGAACATGTCAAATAGAGCCTTTAAAATCATAGTTTCGTATTAAAATCATATGCATGCGAATTCTCGTTGCATACATTTACACAGATTCCATAGAATAAATCAAAACAAACTATCATTTAAAAGTCGAGCCAATGGTCATAGTCAAATCCAAGTTTCTGCTCGAATGGTACTCGGAACTTGTCAAATAACCTTGCCATCATAGTTACGGATGTGACATTATATACATACAATTCTCTATTACGTATTTAACAAATAAGCAAGTAATCGTACTCGGGGGTCGAGGTGATAGTCATTTAAGTCCTCTCAAAAGTCGTGGAAATTATACGAAACAAAAGTCTCGGCCCACGGACAAGTATCCAACCAATCCGAGCCCGTCTATGAACATTATAGCCTTAATACACTACAGAACCTCCTACGGACATATCGAAGCGATCCGACCCTTTTTATGAAAGCTACGGACATTCGTAGTTACCGACTCTTTTACGAACACATTCTTTTATGCACGTTCATATTTAATCATACACAAGGCATAAGAACCATAATTTTACTACGTTACGAGTACGGATATCAAGAAGCACATGAGAATCATGAACATGCTCGGATCGGAGGATTAGAGTTATCTCGGGGATCACATCATAGCCTAATTTAACTAAGACATGCCAAAGAAAGAAAGGTGAGCTTCCCCGTACCTTGGCCGCCCTCTAAGCTAATCCAAACTTCGAGTCTCGACTTCTCACGATCTACAATAATGTCATTAGGTATCAACCATTAGCCATAACACTTTGAGAATCCAATTCCAAATTAACACTTTGTCTACAAAAATTTGCTAAAAGATTTCCCTATAACTTCAACATCCCGAGAATTCAACTCGGCCAAATCAACAACAACCAAACCAACTATCATACTAACAATATCCATAAGTGATTCCAACGCATTCTAATATTAATAATTCCTTTCTACACAATTCGACAACATTTCGTTCATATTCAAATAACTACATACGATCAATTCAACACCAATGCTCACATACTCAATTACTCGTCCAGCAACCATTCAAACATGATTTAAGAACATTCCAAGCCATCCATACAATATCCAAAACAACCCAAACAATAAGCCATTTCACCGAAATCTTCCAACTACATTAGGAACATCAATAACACATTTTCTTCTTCCAAATTCATAAACTATATTAACAATTCCATACGGTTACAACATTATTTCCATAAATTCAAGAAGGCATATTAAAATCACATTCCTTCCAAATCAGCCCACACGATGATCACTTCCACTTGGATCATTAAGCCTTCATTTTATATCATAGAATCTATAACAAACAACAACTAAAACACTACATAAAATTAGTTCCACACTTTTACACCACACTACATATATTCGGCCACCACAACATAACACACCATAATCTCATGAATTCCATTCATCTCCACATATCACAATATTCTTAAACACCTATAAAACATGTAAGGAAGATTGAATCTCACCTTTCCATCCATCTTCTCTTCTCGGCTAAGCTTTGGACAAGGCAACGACGGATGATTTTCTTGCTCCAACAACCCCTCCATGTTGTAGAGAACCTTCCACTTAGTAGAGAGACAAGGAAAAATAATTTTTCTTGATCAACTTAAGGACCATACTCGGCCAACTCCCTTGGCCGAATGCTCCTTCTTATTTTTCTTCAAGTTTCTAAATTTTTCTAGAATTGGAAAGATGACTAATTCTTGCTTGGTCATCAATCATCCATGTATATATATATATATATATGGAGGCACATGGCCGGCCCTTTTTCCTCTTTTTTTTTTTTTTTCTTTTTCTCCAATTTTCTTCAATTTTCTAGACTTTTCTTTAAGTCATCAAAGATGACTAATTGTCTTGCTTGCCTTGTCATCTTTGTCCATATATATATTTGGCCCTTACAAAATATAAGATGAACACATGTTCCATTACATGGCTTGCTACAATTGACCAAAATGTAAATGGGGCCCACTAGCCACAATGCTTCTTCAAGAAGTCATGAACTAATAATAATTTCCAATTTCCAAGTTTGCCCTTAATATTCCATGACAATAATATTTATAAGCGACTTGCGCATTCAAACAAAACCTAAAATGGCCTTGCCCTTAACTTTCCGCAACTTGCTCGAATGTCCCAATGTAAAAATGCGAGATATAACATCCTTCTCTCTTTAGAACATTCGTCCTCGAATGTTCAACTAGCCTTACAGGGTCGCATAAGCACCTCGGGGGAGCTCCCTTTTTTTGTAGCTATCGCCTACAACTCATCCATCAATCCCTTAGTTCGACCATAGTCGCGTTTTCATCCGTCTTCAATACTAATTCTATTTTACAACCGGCTTAAACCATCGTTACATCTTCCCGTAATGTACCCAAAAGATCACAACGCATTGTCATTACTAAACCTTTACTCTTCTTTATCAAATATTTACTTAAACTCATTCTTAGCATGCCGATTCGGGGGGGCATCGCTATCCTTCTCGCTATCTCTTTATTTATATTCAACACCATCCTCTCATCATACTTTTCCTTATACATGTCCATTTTCTAACGTCCGGTCGTTCAAGGTTTCTACGAAAACTCCTCACATCGCCTTAAATACCATCCTCGCTCATCCACTTATTACTGATTTTAAGTCTTACTAACTTACCTCGGAAAAGGGGTCTCATTTGCAGCTTAAGTGTCCATATCAAACAAATTACCGTGTCCATTGTTCCTATCTCATTCTTGCATTTCTCTCTCCCCACTTCCCCCTTTACGGGTGTACTTATTCCATTATCCGTTTATACTTTGTCCCATGTCCTTATTTTCCAATCTCACTTAAAGTAATTTTTATTCACGACTTTACGCATCCAAAGTCCTCATAGAATATTATCTTTATCCCAACCTATCTCGGTGCTTCCTTTGGTATTCCTTATCATTTTTTTCCCGTTTATGCCTATCTTTTATTCCGCACACGAGGAATCTTATGCTATCTCTCGTGCCATTCCGTAACACACCTTTGCTCCTACTTAATCCTTCTCTTGTTTCCAAAACGTATTCTCGTTCGTCCATGTTTATCCGTATCATACTACCATTTTCTAGCATCCATTCTCCTTGTCCCTCGTCCTTTTTATAACTTGACCTTTCACAACTTCCATTACTATGGTACTTGCGTCCTCGTTATATACGTCGTAACCTATTACTATCGTTGTCTCGCGTCCTTCTTATTTCCTCTTTCGTTAACTCCTTCTCTTCACCGACCTAATCCACCCCGTCCTATTCGCCCTCTCGAAGGCTTCGGCCACTCCGCATACGCTAACTCCCTTAGGCTAACCTAACTTCTCATTTGTTTACGTCCGAATTTATAAGAATTTCAAAAAAAACTTCCCGTGGGTCACCCATCCTAAAATTGCTCTCCTCCAACACGCTTAACCTTGGACTCAGACGGAAATACGGTGTGTTAATGCTAATATAACCGTGTCTACCTCATCGCATGACCTTTATCACATAACGGAGCAATTTGAAGCCTTAACGTATTCCAAAATGTTCTCGCGACACACCTCACCAGCTTATTTTATCAATACGTTCTTATCCGTCTAATTCTTTTTTTCCCTCATACCCTTATCTTACTCGTGTCATTACTTCCCGTGATTATAACCTCATCATATTTTTTCTCTACCTATCGATCCATTGATGTCTTAATATATCACTTTATCCAAACCTACTAGTCCTTTTCAAAATCATCTCTTAATAGCACAGGCCCGTTCCAAATTCCTCATTACCATCTCTCCATCGACCTCCTATTACTGTTATCACCAATTCCACAGTTAACTTATTCCAAAAGGGCAGCCATACTTCATAGTTCAGTCAAATTCCATCATTACTATTAATCACGACTTTTCAAAACACATTCCAAACTTATGTCTCATTTCCGTATCGTGTCTAGAAAATTTCTGAGAGTCTCCCTCGTATTTCTTTATCCCAAAGTCACACGCAGAAATATATGACACCCTCGAGGCCATCATCATACATACATATTATATCATATCGTATCGTATCGTATAGTAGCCACACAGGGCTCTCAATATTCATAAAAGTCTAAAAATATTAGACTTACCTCATATGCTCATCGCGACTACACGTGTTACACTTTCTTGCTTACTTTCCTTTTCAATGTTCAACTTCACATTTCAATCATACGTCAATACCTTACTCGACATATATCTTTCGCACCTTGCTTACTCGCGTGCTTTTTAACTTCCAATCTCGTCACGCCTCCTTCGATCATTATCGTTCTTCCGCCGAAATCAAAAGTTAGTATCGGAAGTCTCATTTCCTATGACTTGGCCTCTATGGCACGATCTAAGAGGTGAAAGAAGAGTAACCCCCTAGATTCCCCGTAGCCTCCTATTTATAAATGTGGCTGGCTTCACACCATAAACGAGGACTCTTTTTGGACACGACTCTGTGTACAACCCCTAGGACGAACGGCTCTGATACCAATTTGTCACACCCTTAATCCGATAGGGTGTGATGGGCACCCGACCCTTACCTAGGGCCGATCGAACCCGCTGACTCTCGTAATACTCATATCCATACTGGGCCCTTAACCAAAACATGAGTACATAATGAAGGTTTTTTTTTTGGAAAACAAACAAGCTTTACACTTTTTCGAATCAAATAAAATTTCTAACATATAAAACTTATAATACAATGCGTGATAATACATCGTCTTACATAGCCGCATACATAACCAACATCTTAGACCCACGACACTTTCTGCAAAGTCTCTAACACAGAACATGAAACCATAACATAATAATCGACTCGACGAGCGCTTCCGGAGAAAATGGAGCTCGCCAATCCCGGAACATCTTCTACTAATATCTTGACTCACAGGTGTCGCGCGCGACATGAAACGCAGCCTCCCCGAAGAGGGGTCGATTTTAAAATCTTCGAGTATGTAAAGCATGGAATACATTAAAACGGAATCATAACCGGACCGAGAAGTATGTGAAACGTACATAACCGTGAGAAATCATGGGACTTGCCTTTAAAACATATCTCGTACATATACATATACATATACATATAGCATGTCCCGGCCCTCTGTGGGACTCGGGTAAAATCATATCATTATCATATCATCGTATCATCGAACATATATACCGTACCCGACCCTCACAGCGAGGACTCAATGAATAAGGTTATATAATCATCGTAATCATATTATCATGTCATCATATCACATCATCATATATATACATATACCGTACCCGGCCCTCTAGCGAGGGACTCGGTGAAGTGATCATATACCGTACCCGGCCCTCTAGCGAGGGACTCGGTGAAGTGATCATATACCGTACCCGGCCCTCTAGTGAGGGACTCGATCGTACCCGGCCCTTTCGTAACTCGGAGGATAACGTACCCGGCCCTTTCGGGACTCGGTGGAGTCATCATATGTATACCGTACCCGGCCCTCTAGTGAGGGACTCGGTGAAATATCATATCAACTATGCACGAATACGTACCCGGCCCGGGACTCGGTGAATGATGTCGTAGTAGGCACGAGCAGAAGTAATAAAATACATACATACACACGCGTTCATCTTTGAAGCTCGACAAATAAGTACGAGTATCAACGCTCGTGTCACTAATCATAGTCACATTAAGTTCCTTCCGAATGTTACTCGGGAACATGTCAAATAGAGCTTCGGAAAATCATAGTTTCGTTTTAAAATCATATGCATACGAATTCTCATTGCATACATTTACACAGATTCCATAGAATCAATCAAAACAGACTATCATTTAAAAACCGAGCCAATGGTCATAGTCAAATCCAGTTTCTTTCGAATGGTACTCGGAACTTGTCAAATAGAACCTTGCCATCATAGTTACGGATCGACATTATATACATACAATTCTCATTACAGATTAACAACAAATAAGCAAGTAATCGTACTCGGGGGTCGAGGTGATAGTCATTTAAGTCCCTCTCAAAAAGTCGTCGAAACTATAGGAAAGTCTCGCGGGCCCACGGACAAGTATCCAACCAATCCGAGCCCGTCTATGAACATTATAGCCTTAATACACTATAGAACCTCCTACGGACATATCGAAGCGATCCGAGCCTTTTTATGAAATTCTGGACGTTCGTATTTACCGACTCTTTTACGAACACATTCTTTTATGCACGTTCATATTTAATCATACACAAGGCATAAGAACCATAATTTTACTACGTTACGAGTACGGATATCAAGAAGCACATGAGAATCATGAACATGCTCGAATCGGAGGAGTAGAGTTACCTCGGGGATCACATCATAGCCTAATTTAACTAAGACATGCCAAAGAAAGAAAGGTGAGCTTTACATACCTTGGCCGCCCTCTAAGCTAATCCAAACTTGAGTCTCGACTTCTCACGATCTACAATAATGTCATTAGGTATCAACCATTAGCCATAACACTTTGAGAATCCAATTCCAAATTAACACTTTGTCTACAAAAATTTCGCAAAGTTTCCCCCTATAACTTCAACATCCCCGGAAATTCAACTCGGCCAAATCAACAACAACCAAACCAACAGTCATACTAACAATATCCATAAGTGATTCCAACGGATTCTAACATTAATAATTCCTTTCTACACAATTCGACAACATTGCGTTCATATTCAAATAACTACATACGATCAATTCAACACCAATGCTCACATACTCAATTACTCATCCGCAACCATTCAAACATGATTTAAGAACATTCCAAGCCATCCATACAATATCCAAAACAACCCAAACAATAAGCCATTTCACCCGAAATCTTCCAACTACATTAGGAACATCAATAACACATTTTCTTCTTCCAAATTCATAAACTATATCAACAATTCCATACGTTCACAACATTATTTCCATAAATTCAAGAAGGCATATTAAAATCACATTCCTTCCAAATCAGCCCACACGATGATCACTTCAACTTGGATCATTAAGCCTTCATTTTATATCATAGAATCTACAACAAACAACAAATAAAACACTACATAAAATTAGTTCCACACCTTTACACCACACTACATATATTCGGCCACCACAACATAACATACCATAATCTCTGAATTCCATTCATCTCCACATATCACAATACGCATAAACACCTATAAAACATGTAGGAAGATTGAATCTTACCTTTCTATTCATCTTCTCTTCTCGGCTAGGCTTTGGACAAGGCAACAACGGATGATTTTCTTGCTCCAACAACCTCCATGTTGTAGAGAACCTTCCGCTTAGTAGAGAGACAAGGAAAAATAATTTTTCTTGATCAACTTAAGGACATACTCGGCCAACTCCCTTGGCGAATGCTCCTTCTTGTTTTTCTTCAAGTTTCTAATTTTTTTCTAGAATTGGAAAGATGACTAATTCTTGCTTGGTCATCAATCATCCATGTATATATATATATATATATATATATATATATATATATATATATATATATGGAGGCACATGGCCATGCACATGGCCGGCCCTTTTTCCTCTTTTTTTTTTTCTTTTTCTCCAATTTTCTTCAATTTTCTAGACTTTTCTTTAAGTCATCAAAGATGACTAATTGTCTTGCTTTCCTTGTCATCTTTGTCCATATATATTTGGCCCTTACAAAATATAAGATGAACACATGTTCCATTACATGGCCTTTCTACAATTGACCAAAATGTAAAATGGGACACGACCACAATACTCTCTTCAAGAAGTCATGAACTAATAATAATTTCCAATTTCCAAGTTTGCCCTTAATATTCCATGACAATAATATTTATAAGCGACTTGCGCATTCAAACAAAAAATCGGAAAATGGCCTCGCCCTTAACTTTCCTCAACTTGCTCGGAATGCGTCACACCTAATTTCCCGATAGGGCATGATGGGCCGACCCTTGCCCAGGGCCGAAATAACCGCCAGACCCTCATAATACTCATAGCCATCTTCCAGACCCGCAAAGCATAACATAAGCACATAAGGAAAAACCCTTTTTTTTTCGACAAATCAAACATGCTTTTCATCTTTTTCAAATCAAATAAAACACAGCAACCATAACAAATACGTAAACACATGAAATTCATAACACAATGCATAATGACACGACACATGAAACACACATAGCCGCTTACAAACGAACATCATACACACGACAACATCGTAAAGTCTCTAACATGAAAAAGACTCCAAAAAAATCTCGACCAAGACTGGGAAAGTGGGGCTCGCCAATCCAAAGGAACATCCCAATATCCCACCCCGAATACACTGCGTGGGATGAAACGACCCAAAGAAATTTTTTAATATGCGAGTTGCAAAAGGGAACATACAAAAAACCCAAAATCAAACCGTAG